>NW_005871626.1:422379-429571 GCF_000147115.1 Myotis lucifugus
CTTCTCCTGGTTGAGCTGGAAGATGAGGATGTTGAGCTCGCGCTCCAGCACGTCGATCTCGCGCTCCGCAGCTGCTGCTCCCGCCGCTTCAGCAGCTCCTCCTGCGACTTCTGCTGCAGGGCCGCCCGGCTCAGCTCCTCCTCGCGGGACCGCAGCTCCTGGGACAGGGCGACACCCCGACACCACGTCACGTCACGGCCCGGCAGAGGCCGCCCCTGCAGCCCAGACACCCGGTCACCGCGGGCTCAGGGGAAGGCGCCATCGGCAGCCGGCAGCCTGTACGGCCCATCACCAACTTAGAGAAGCATCACAGATATTTTAAAAAATATATATATTTTATTGATTTTTTACAGAGAGGAAGGGAGAGGGATAGAGAGTTAGAAACATCCATGAGAGAGAAACACCGATCAGCTGCCTCCTGCACACCCCCCACTGGGGATGTGCCCGCAACCAAGGTACATGCCCTTGACCGGAATCGAACCTGGGACCCTTCAGTCCGCAGGCCGACGCTCTATCCACCGAGCCAAACCGGCTAGGGCCACAGATATTTTAAACTCGATTTCCACACTGCTCTCTCCTTACCTCTTGCCCTTCTAACCACCTGACACACCAAATGTCCATGAACACATAGCACAGATGTGCATGATCCATTCTAAATGAAATCCAACGAGCCCTGCCGGCGTGGCTCAGTGGTTGAGCGTCGACCTGTGAACCAGGAGGTCACGGTTCGATTCCCGGTCAAGGGCACATGTCCGGGTTGCAGGTTCGATCCCCAGTGTGGGGCGTGCAGGAGGCAGCCGATCCATGATCCTCTCTCATCATCGATGTTTCTCTCTCTCCCTTTCTCACTGAAATCAATAAAAATGTATTTTTTTTTAAAAATCACTGGCCTAAGACTTCATAAGAGCAAAAAAATAAGGTCAGAGGGAAAGCAGCCAGAATGTTCTTCCTTTGAATGAATTTTAAACATTCAGAAGAGAAAGAATTAAAAAAAAAAAATCAGGGGTATTCGAACCCCTTGCGGTGCTTTGAACCTGGGAAGCACCGACAGCGTCTCCTGGTTGCTGAGATGACCAAGTAGCCATGTTGGTGGAGTTGCCTGGTTGGCACAGGCCCTTCGAATGGCAAACCCCGACTCGGGGGCAGATGTTAATCATTAACGGTGCCAGGCCTTCAAAGACACCGTGTGCGCCCGGCACACAGAGGCAGACGCACAGAGATCAGCCGCCAGGAATGCGGGGAGGAGCCGGTATCTGCGGAGGCTGCCGTTTACTGAGTAACACGGGCCGGGCCGGCCATTAATCCCAAGTCGGACGCCTCCCACCCTGAGCAATCAGCGAAGGAGAAAGGGAGATAGCGCACGCACCCGGCCGCCCTCCAGCCAGAGGACGCAGCTGGAGACCTCTGAGAGAGAGAGAGAGAGAGAGAGAGAGAGAGAGAGAGAGAGAGAAAAGAAAAAAGAAGATGGCACAGGCTTTCACTGTGAACCGAAGACTCGCGCGCACGTCTCATGAGAACAAGCAAAGGCACAGGGTTGGCACAGCTAAAAAGTGAGCTCAGCCCGGCCGGCGGGGCTCTGTGGTTGAGCGTCCACCTGGGAACCAGGAGGTCAGGGTTCGATTCCCGGTCAAGGGCACGTGCCCAGGTTGCGGGCTCCATCCCCAGTGTGGGGCCTGCAGGAGGCAGCCCATCCATGCTTCTCTCTCATCGTTGATGTTTCTATCTCTCTCTCCCTCTCCCTTCCTCTCTGAAATCAATAAAAATAGATTTTTTTTTTTAAAGTGAGCTCAAAGGGTAACAAAGGAACTACTACAAAACCTCAGAAGGGAGCAGGAGGGCATCCCCTACAAAGCGTGCTTTCTGATGTTTACGCCACACGGAATGAGAATCAACTCACCAGATACACCTCCATTGAGACAATGATCATTCATTAAAAGTAATGCAATAACGTAGCTTAAAGTAACCATGATTCATGAACATGACTTCCCAAACTTTAAATTCTGTGATTTCAACTTTCATTTTATCCTCCAAGTCCTCTCCCATTCCCCCAAATTTCTCTCTCTCTTTTTTTTAATTTTCGCAAGGAAACGTCTAATTTTAGAATTCCTGAAAACAATTTAGGAGAAGTGCAAAATAAACAGACAAACAAAACCACCCAAAACATCAGTCTTTTCTGTTTCATTTTAAGTCAACCAACTGTATGCAAGTTTCCAAGAAACACGTGAATCATATCGCTGATAATAATCCTTCCGAGAACGCAGGATGGAAGGTTACTTCCCAGGATCGCTTGATTCCTGAGGCCCGGGCTGGGGGTGGGGGTGGCGGCTGGAGCCGGCACCACGCCACCCAGAGCCACCACTTTCCTGGTTCTAAGGCGAACGCTTAACCCTTACTCAGCATTTTACTAAGAAACAGGCACCTTTGCCTGGGACAGTGTTTGTCCCGGGACATTTCGGGGTGCAGAGGCCGGAGAACAGAGGAGGTCCTGCGAGCTGTGTCCCCGGCCATTCTGAGTTCCTCCCCGTGCCCTTGACCCTTGTCCTTGGGACACAGTGTGTCCTCAGTGGAAATCACTGCCCCCTCCCAGCCCCCGGTCGCCGGCTCCCTCGCTCTCAGTCCTTCAGGCCCCTTGCCTGCGGCACCAGATAACCTCCTGTCCTAGGAGCCTGCGCCTCCCTTCTGCTGGCTGGACTGAGTCATTATTAGTAGTATTATTACTTGCTTGTTTAATGGTCCTCCGTCTGCCTCTCCTGCTAGATAACACGTCCACGCGCTACACTGTTTCACGCTTGGTCATTTTCGCCCGCGGCACTGACCAAAGTGCAAAGTACAGGACATGGGAGGCATCCGATAAAGACACGGACGAAGCCTGAGCCAAGTTTCTTCCTGGGCTCCCGATGGGTTTATTTTTATTTTTTAAAATTTATTTTATTGATTTTTTTACAGAGAGGAAGGGAGAGGGATAGAGAGTTGGAAACATCGATGAGAGAGAAACATCGATCAGCTGCCTCCTGCACACCCCCTACTGGGGATGTGCCCGCAACCAAGGTACATGCCCTTGACCGGAATCGAACCTGGGACCCTTCAGTCCGCAGGCTGACGCTCTATCCACTGAGCCAAACCGGTCAGGGCCTGATGTGTTTTTTAACAGGTGAGAGAGACCAGCAACCATTCTTATCATTATTCCGGCTACTGTGGAGTTGAGTTTTTGGATGCCATTGGAATGATACTTTTTTAAATTTTATTTTTTAACCTCACCTGAGGATACTAGTATTTTCAATGGATTTTTTAGAGAGAGTGAGAGAGAGAGGGAAAGACAGAGAGAAATATTGATCAGCTGCCTCCTGCATGTGCCCCAACCATGGCCCGAGCTGGGGAGGAGCCTGCAAGCAAGGTACGAGCCCTTGACCGGAATTGAACCTGGGACCCTTCAGTCCGCAGGCCGGCACTCTATCCACTGAGCCAAACCGGCCGGGGCTACTTTTTTCTTTGCTGATCACACATTTCTAGTACAGCTCTGTTTTGTTTTAACCAGAAAGCAGGAATCAATAAATATTGGGGGGGGGGGACACATATGTAATACCCTTGGTAATACTTATTATAATATTTAAAAAAAAAAAAGAATGCTTGGGGAGCCCAGCCAGTGTTGCTCAGTGGTTGAGCACTGACCTATGAACCAGGAGGTCATGGTTAGATTCCTCATCAGGGTACATGCCCCAGTTTGTGGGCTCAATCCCCAGTGGGGGGGGCATGCAGGAGAAGGCTGATCGGTGATTCTCATCATTGGTGCTTCTATCTCTCTCTTCCCTCCCTTCATCTCTGGAATTAATAAAATATATTTAAATTTAAAATAAATAAATAAATAAATAAATATTGATGTCCGGAAACATTTTAGAAGAATGCCTGCGATGGCTTATGACCCCTGTCCTCCATCAGCTTCATATGTGTGCGTGTGTGCGTGCGTGTGTGTGTGTGTGTGTGTGTGTGTGTGTGTGTGTATCAGGCAACTCAATGCATGTTCTCACCTTTTCCTTTGTTCTCAGCTCATCGAACATCTGCTGAATCTCCAGCTTCCAGTCGTCCTGCATGGAATGAAAGGATTCCTGGGGCATCTCCGTCATGACCGCCCCTTCGATGGCGGTCAGCTGCTCGAGAATTAAGGCGAAAGACGGGCGGATGTGAGGGTCTTGTTGCCAGCATTCTACAACAAACAAGGATCTCATCAAAACCGTCCCTCAGCATAGTTCAGATGGCCAGCCCCTGCGGACAGTATTTGTTGAAGGTTTTTTTTTAAGTCCATTAATGATTTTTTTAAAGGTTGTTCTTTTTAAAAAATAGATATTTTTATTGATTTCAGAGACGAAGGGAGAGGGAGAGAGGGATAGAAACATCCATGATGAGAGAGAATCATGGATCAGCTGCCTCCAGCACGCCCCCTACTGGGAATTGAGCCCGCAACCCCGGCATGTACCCTTGACCGGAATCGAACCCGGGACCCTTCAGTCCGCAGTCCGACGCTCTGTCCATGGAGTGACACCAGCTAGGGCAAGCCTCTTCATGATGTTGAACATTTTATTTTAGTGTCCATGCCAGTGGCATGCATAATAATGACTACCAGATAAGGCTCGTGTTGTCTATCTTATGTGACATTAACATGTGGACATGTGCACGGATGCCCAGCCACGAAGCTGCCCTGGCCAGATGACTTACTGACAGAGCGTTCTATAACTCAGCTCAAGAAAACCAAAGCCGCTAAAACAGCGCTTCTCAACCTGTGGGTCGCGACCCCTTTGGGGGATCGAACGACCCTTTCACAGGGGTCGCCTAAGACCAGCGGAAAACACATCTATAATTACATATTGTTTTTGTGATTCATCACTATGCTTTCATGATGTTCAATTTGTAACCATGAAATTGGAGGTCCCCACAACATGAGGAACTGTATTAAAGGGTCGCGGCATGAGGAAGGTTGAGAGAACCACTGCTCTAAAACATTATAATCGCAAGAAAGGTTCTAAGAAATAGCCTAATTATTAAGCAAAAAGAACTTGCCGCTTACAATAAGAGCCAGTTAATTTTTAAGAGAGAAGCATCAAAGATATCAGGTCATGGAAAACCACACCAGCTCAGACTGTAAAACGCTTTTGATCGTTAAGTTAGATTTAAAATAGCAGGTTCGGGGCCAACTCAACGCTGTCTTTGAATTCCACGAGTGCTCTGGATGGAACCTTTATTACCGTGCAGTTGAATTCTGTACCTCAGTGAGTCACCGATAAAAACGGGACTGTTCTTACATCACTTACTTCATCAAAACGTGACCTGACATCCTAGATCAAAGACAAGGTTTCTAACTCTAAGATAGTGTAAGTACTTAAAAGCCTTTGAAAATTAGAACCACAGACATTTCTTGGTGGAAAAAAATACAGAATGCTTGCCCCCGCCGGTTTGGCTCAATGGATAGAGCATTGGCCTACCGACCGAAAGGTCCCGGGTTCGATTCCGGTCAAGGGCACACACCTCGCTTGTAGGCTCCTCCCCGGCCTGGGCCCTGGTCGGGGCTTGTGCAGGAGGCAACCCATCGATGTGTCTCTCTCACATCAATATTTCTCTCTGTCTTTCCCTCTCCCTAAAAATCAATGGAAAAATATCCACAGGTGAGGATTAAAAAACAAACATACATATCTACACTAATAAAAGAGAAAAATGGTAATTGGCGTACGACCGCTACCCTTCCCATTGGCTAATCAGCGTATCCTTATGCAAATTAACTGTCAGCCAAGATGGCGGCTGGCAGCCAGGCAGCTGGAAGCGAACGTGAGGCTTGCTTGCTCCAGTGACTGCAGACTCCAACGTTCCCCGCCTGACTTGCAGGCCTCTGAGCTGGCAGTTTGAAACATTCTAACAAATATAGCCGGCTGGGATCTCAGAGCTGAAGTTATACATTGTTTCGATTATAGAACCGAAACAAACCCAGCAGCGGAAGCCTCAGAGCTAGAGCCAGAGCTAAAGCTGGCCCAGAAGAAAAAAAAAAAAAAAAGAAAAAAAGGAGCGGTTGGGAGCTTCAGTCAGCCTGAAAGCAGCCCTCAGCCCCTCACCCAGACTGGCCAGGCACCCCAGTGGGGACCCCCACCCTGAAGGGTGTGTGACCAGCTACAAACAGCCATCATCACCTCATCCAGACTGGCCAGGCACCCCAGTGGGGAACCCCACCCTGAAGGGTGTGTGACCAGCTGCAAACAGCCATCATCCCCTCACCCAGGCTGGCCAGGCACCCCAGTGGGGACCCCCATCCTGATCCAGGACACCCTTCAGGGCAAACCAGCCGGCCCCCAGGCCTCTATCCTATATAGTAAAAGGGTAATATGCCTCCCAGCACTGGGATCAGCGGAGCCGCGAGGCCTCCTGGCACCAGATCAGCATGACAGGGTGCAGCGCCCAAACCCCCTGATATCCCTGCGGCTCTGTGTGTGACAGGGTGTGGCGTCCCAACCCCCTGATCGGCCCTGCTCTGTGTGTGACAGGGTAGAGCCATAACCTCCCCATCGGCCCTGCCCTGAGTGTGACAGTGGCGGCGCCCCAAACCCCTGATCGGCCCTGCTCTGTGGGTGATAGAGGGCGGCGCCCCAACCCCCTGATCCGCCCTGCTGTGTTTGTGACAGGGGGCGGTGCCCTAACTCCCCTATCGGCCCTACTCTGTGCGTGACAGGGGGGAGCTCCCCAACCCCCTGATGGGCCCTGCTCTGTGCGTGACGGTGGGGGGGGGGCAGTGCCCAACCCCCTGTTTGGCCCTGCTCTGTGAGTGACAGGGGGCAGTGCCCCAACCCCCTGATTGGCCCTGCTCTGTGCATCACAGGGGGTGGCGCCGCAACCTCCCCATTGACCCTGCCTTGAGTGTGATAGGGGGTGGTGCCCCAACCCCCCAATCAGCCCTACCCTGAGCGTGACTGAGGGTGGCATCGCAACCTCCCAATCCGCCCTGCTCTGTGCATGACAGGGGGCGGCGCCCCAACTCCCCAATCAGCCCTGCTCTGAGCCCGACCAGGGGCTGCACCTAGGGATTGGGCCTGCCCTCTGCCACCCAGGAGCAGGCCTAAGCCAGCAGGTCGTTATCTCCTGAGGGGTCCCAGACTGCGAGAGGGCACAGGCCGGGCTGAGGGACCCCCCCTTCCCCCCCCCGAGTGCACAAATTTTT
>NW_005871626.1:430962-436831 GCF_000147115.1 Myotis lucifugus
CAACACACGTATCTTGCGATTCAATGTAAGTGCTAGAACAGTGAAAAGCAGTACGCCTTTCGTATGGATACACCACCACACACACACACACACACACTTTATCAAACCGGTCTGGAAGTGGTCTCAGGTTCTCATTTATTTTGTGTTGTTCTCTCTCTGTTTTTTACATATATTTTTATTGATTTCAGAGAGGAAGGGAGAAGGAGGGGGGGGGGAGAGGGAGAGAAACATCGATGAGAGAGAATCATGGGTCGGCTGCCTCCTGCACGCCCCACACTGGGAATCGAGCCTGCAACCCGGGCATGTGCCCTGATCAGGAATCAAACCATGACCTCCCCTGGTTCATAGGTCGACGCTCAACCGCTGAGCCACCCCAGCCGGGCTACAGTTCTCTCTTTAAACCAGAGAGATGTTCGCATGAGGATTTATCGCACGTCGCCAATACCGAGGAAGTGCTCTTGTGTTTGATGTTCTCCTACGCAGGAAGGCGTGAGTGTGTTGCTTAACAGAGGGAAGCCCGGGAGAAGCCAAGGCCAAAGAAAGGCAGCTCTAAAGTAGGTGAAGACACCACAAAAAGTGAGGACTGGAACCTAAACACGTAAAACTCACTGCATTTCTAAGTAAAGGTCATGGTACAACGTCCCAGGAGCAGCCCTTGTCCCGATGGCTCAGGACACCTGGCCCTCCCAGGTCCGAAGTTTCCATAGGAGCCGGGCGCTGCCACCCTTGGCACGAACAGGAAACACGTTCAAGTCACACTCCGAATGCCAAGCGTCGAGCCCCGTGAAAGGCCCATTGTGTCTCGGAGCCTATTTCCGAGGTGTTCAGCAAAATTCCTGGCATTCCTTATCTTTTGGGCAAAGTGACCGAAACCAAAAAAAAAAAAAAGCCAGGTGTCCCGACAGGTAGCAGAATGGGGCAGCTGGCCAGGTTTCAGCCTCAGGACACGAGGGTGGGTGCCAACTTCCGCTTCCTGCCACTGGCAGGGAGGACTGCCCACCGGGAGGTGTACCGTGCAGGCCAGGCAATCCAACCTTGTCGGCCCCAGAGATGGGAGGTTCCTCCTGGGAGTCAGCCGGCGAGCAGTGTTCGAGCCCCTGCTCCCCGCAATCAGCCTGCACACCCTCGCACCCGGCCTACCCGCTCCACCATGAGCCACTCGATTTTCCCGCCTCCTTTGAAGTTTCAGTTGGGTATTTCCAGAATTATGGCCTCTAAGGTGTATATATTATTTTGTTTTTTTAACAAAAGGCAATTACAATGTCTCCATTCTATTTCCTCGACATTTATGGGATTGCTGTGTCCAAATTCCACTGGAGCCTAATGGGATCCTGTCGATTAATCTTTAACCACGAATATATTATCACCAAGAAAAAGTCATAAGGAAAAAAAAAAAACTCGTTGAGAAAAGCGACCAGGGAGGGAACGTGACATATTTAACAAACACCCCAGTCTGAGGTGTTAGGTGACTCCGTGAATTTCAACTCGGAACAACCACTTAGAGCGGATAAATGCTAACTTCCCAAGTTTATCAAATGGCACCAAATTTTCTTCTTTAAAAAAAAAACCACTTTTCTTAAATATATTTTTATTGACTTCAGAGAGGAAGGGAGAGGGAGAGAGGGATAGAAACATCCATGGTGAGAGAGAATCGTGGATCATCTGCCTCCTGCACGCCCCACACTGGGGATGGAGCCTACAACCCTGGCAGGTGCTCTGACTGGGAATCGAATCGTGACCTCCTGGTTCATAGATCGACGCTCAAACACCGAGCCACGCCAGCCGGGCAACATACAATATTATATTAGTTTCAGATGTACAACATGGTGATCAGACATTTATATAACTTACAAAGTGACCGCCCCAATAAGTCTCTACGATGAATGTTATTTCTTGATAACATGTTACTAAAATGAATTGTCTAGAATTTTTTTCGGAGGTAATCACATTACTATATATATATATATATATATATATATATATATATATCTGGCCCCTTGACATAAAATTAAACCTCGTAAAATTTAAATTTGAAAGCATGTTCATTCATAGTTATTATTCACTGTGGATAATAATCACCAACTAGTGGATTATGTGCAATGAAGGTATTTCCCCAACTGGCAGGTGATCTGGGAATGAAACAGTTACAGTAGCAATTCAGTGCTTGGTGCCTCCTCCTTGACCCTCCACTTATCAACCCCCCCCTGCCCCCCCCTAGGTACCAGCAGACCTGCCAAAGCACGCAGGTGGCCGCATTCCTACAGAGAACAAAGCCCAGGACTGTTTCCTGGTCCTGCTGCCTGGCCCGATCCAGCAAGTCAGCCAAACTGCCAGGACCCTGCCCCCTCCCCCGCAGCTGAATACATATGTGACCGCACGGCACAGTCTTCTGCAGAAGGACTACTGATCGTGTTCCTAGGCCATAAAGCCTCCTAGACAACGTTCAGGTATCAGTGAGTCCACACTCTAAAAATCAGGAAATATTTAAAGCACTGAAAGTGAGCCCGGCCAGTGAGGCTCAGTGGTTGAGCATCGATCTAGGAACCAGAAGGTCATGGTTCGATTCCCAGTCAGGGCACATGCTCAGGTTGCAGGTTCGATCCCCAGTGTGGGGCGTGCAGGAGGCAGCCGATCCATGATTCTCTCTCATCATTGATGTTTCTCTCTTTCTCCCTCTCCTTTCCTCTCTGAAATCAATATATATATATATATATATATATATATATATATATATATATATAAAGAATAAATACTCAAAGTGTTTCTAAGCAATATATAAAAATGAGTATATTGTCACCAGCTTACATTTAGATTGTCTTACAGTTTATTAAATGTCCTGACATATGCTGGGAGTCAGCAAACTATGTCTCCTGTGCCAAATCCAGTCCAATGCCTGTTTTGTAAATAAAGTTTTATTGGAACACAGACACACATTCATTTGTTTACATACTATCTTTTTTAAAAAAAATATGTATTTTTTAAAAATTTATTTCAGAGAGGAAGGGAGAGGGAGCTAGAAACATCAATGATGAGAGAGAATCATGGATCGGCCGCCTCCTACACGCCCCCGACTGGGGATCGAGCCCACATCCAGGGCATGTGCCCTGACCGGGCATCGAACCATGACCTCCTGGTTCACAGATCGACACTCAACCACGGAGCCACTGTGGCTGGGCTGGTCATTATTTTCTAACCCTGGTGAGCCAGAGGGAGAAAGTGCCCTCAAGTGAAATCACTAAATAAACAGCGACTGTAAAAACGGGGCCCGGTCATAAATGATAAACAACTTACGTCAAACCGACGCGTGAGGATTTTATATTGTGTTCCCGCCCCACTGCTGATCTAGGCTGGTCCAGTCACACAGCCAATGACCCCACGCTGGGGTTTCTCTTCTTTGTTGATGTTTATCTTTCGCAGATCCGACCGCTTTCCCCCTTAAAACCTTCCCTGGCTCACTCTTGCCCTCAGAGAGTGGACACATCTTTGCACAAATCAAGGCCCTCATTGTCTGGCACAGGATCAATGCCTTTTTCCTGCCCACAAATCCCCTCGTCTACCTCTCATCCCAGCCACACCCGGCTACTCTCTGTTCCCTAAAAAAGCCCTGGGCTCCGTCCGACTGCTGTGGCTCAGAGGTTGAGCGTTGACCTAGGAACCAGGAGGTCAGGGTTCGATCCCCGGTGTGGGGCGTGCAGGAGGCAGCCCATCCATGACTCTCTCTCATCACTGATGTTTCTATCTGCCTTCCTCTCTTAAATCTATAAAAATGTATAGATTTTTTTAAAAACCATGCCAGTATTTACCCAACTGCCTTCGAAAGGTTAAGGAAACATGACACAGATTTCTTTTCTACGGGACTCTGTCTATCTCCAAGAGAGGGACTCAGCAGACCGATCAGAAATCAAGAAATTCCGGTCCAAGGAGGTTATATAACCTCTCAAGGTCACACAGCTCGGAAATGACGCCGCCAATATTCAAACACGGGGCTGAGTGACTTCCAGTAACTGTTCTCTTCGGGAAAACCGACGGTCCTTCCAGGAACGGAGTCTTCTGGAAAAGTTCACCGTGTGCCCGCCGCGTGAGGACAGGGCCGACGGGCAGCTTCCGGACCGGGGGAGGCCCCCCTCTCCTCTTGCCTTACTGAGCCGAAAGCTTTGCCAGCGACGGCGGAAATGTCCACTAGAGAGTAAGTTTGGCCGCTCGGCCTGGCTCAGTGGTTGAGCGCCGACCTAGGAACCAGGAGGTCAGGAGTTTGATTCCTGGTCCAGGGCACAGGCCCGGGTTGTGAGCTTGATCCCCAGTGGGGGGCGTGCAGGAGGCAGGCGATCCATGATTCTCTCTCATCATGGATGTTTCTCTCTCCCTCTCCCTTCCTGTCTGAAATGAGTAAAAATATATTTAAAAACAAAACAAAATAAACCCCACACGGTTTGCATAACCCACAGCTATATCACTGCTCCCTCACCACTTAAAACATGAGAAGTGGCCTCTTTATTTAACATGCGAGCAGGAAGGTGGTAGGGGGAGAAGGGGTGACCCTCTGTGATCCCGGTTCTTCTAAAAACCGATGATTGCCAGCTGGTGTGGCTCAGTGGATTGAGCACCGTCCCACGGACCAAGAGATCCGGGTTTTGATGCCCGGTCAGGGCACATGCCCAGGTAGCGAGCTTGATCCCCAGTAGGGGGCGGGTGGGAGGCAGCCGATCGATGACACATCAGATGTTTCTATCGCTCCCTCTCCCTTCCTGTCTAAAAACATCAATACAAACATATTTAAACAAACAACAACAGCAACAACAAACCTGCCCTTGAGCTGATTCTGTTTCAGAAGCAGATTTGCTCTCTGGAACCCTTGAGGTACCTGGACTGCTCTGCCTGTGGCCCTGGAACAGGAAGTGGGCGGGGGGGGGCATGAAGCTACACGTCGGAGGGAAAGGGGCAGAGGGAGAAGGGAGACGATGCAGTCTGCTAACTGATCGGAGCTTAATTAATAGCTCCTCCAAGTGGCTCTTAAAAGCTTTGGAAACACCGGAGAGATTACATTTGCTGTAATTTTCTCAAATAGTTCCTTTATTTACATTGTATTAATGAGAAAAGCCAAAAAAATTAAATTCTCTTTGTAGTTTTCTTTTTTTATTTTTATTTATTTATTTTTTAATATATTTTATTGATTTTTTACAGAGAGGAAGGGAGAGGGATAGAGAGTTAGAAACATCAGTGAGAGAGAAACACCGATCAGCTGCCTCCTGCACACTCCCCACTGGGGATGTGCCCGCAACCCAGGTACATGCCCTTGACCGGAATGGAACCTGGGACCCCTGAGTCCGCAGGCCGACGCTCTACCCACTGAGCCAAACCAGTTAGGGCTGTAATTTTCTTTTTTTAGTGAGAGCTCTAAATTGCATTTCATAATACATATTTATTTACAGACGGTCGATGCTCTGGTAGATAATAATATAGATCAGTGGTTCTCAACCTTCTGGCCCTTTAAATACAGTTCCTCATGTGGTGACCCCACCATAACATTATTTTCGTTGCTACTTCATCACTGTCATGTTGCTACTGTTATGAATCGTCATGTAAATATCTGATGTGCAGGATGGTCTTAGGCGACCCCTGTGAAAGGGTCGTTCGACCGCCAAAGGGGTCGCGACCCACAGGTTGAGAACCGCTGATATAGGTAATAGTGATTCCCAGAACGCAAACATACACAGGATAAAAACTGCTTAATCACGGAAAGAAAAATGATACAAGCAAGCGGCTACCGAAACGGGTGGCTCCGAGTCTCATGGAATGTCTACTTTTCTGCTTTTTAGAGAGAAGAATGGACCCCATCCGTAATATTTAAAATTAATAACTATACGGAACC
>NW_005871626.1:439708-441686 GCF_000147115.1 Myotis lucifugus
CCACTTTTCTCTGCCCTATTCTGTTAGACTTTGCTCTCACTCTCTTAAGCAATCTAAACTACAAGATGGGGGCGGGGGGTGAGTGGGAGTCATAAAATAAAACCTAAAAGAAATAAAGAAATTATTCGATGCTTACATGTAGCCACCCACCCTGGAATTACGCATAACTCCCATCATCCAAATGCCAAGTAGTCGTTTTCAAGGAAATTGCAGGGCTGAAGGATTTTGAATGGGAAAATATCTACACACACATACAACACGTGTGTTGTTTCTCCTCGCCCCTCTTCCTTCCGCAACTTGGAGGAGGACAGTGTTTCCAGTCGAGTTAGCTCCTGTCCTAGCAGGTTTTACGAGGTTGGGACGCACGCAGCCGTGGCCGGCCAATGCCAGTTCTGACTGTATCTTCTAATCTGTTTTGAGATTTCATCTCATCCTAAGAATATTGAGTAATTTCCCATCTCGAAGAACCAACTGAAGACAGCAACTCTATTCGCTTTTTTTTTTTTTTTTGGTAATCCTCACCTGAGGATATTTTTCCATTGAATTTGAGAGAGAGTGGAAGGGAAGGGTAGAGACAGACAGAAAAGCATCGATGTGAGATCGACACACGGATTGGTCGCCTTCCGCATGCACCCCGACCAGGGCCAGGGATCAAGCTTGCCACCAAGGTATGTGCCCTTGACCGGAATCGAACCTGGGACCCTTCAGTCCGCAGGCCGACGCTCTATCCACTGAGACAAACCGGCGAGAGCTATTAGCTCTTCTAGAAGGTGAAATAGAATCGAATTTGTGTTCAGTTCAACTGCCAGTTCTTTATGCACGTCCGGAAACTGGGCCCAGATTTAGAAAGAAAATCATACAGGCCAGGTCTTCAGCATGTCGAGCCGCTGCGCAAGGACAACGAACTCGCCCGTCCTCAACCCACACATGCACCGTGCACTGTGGGGCAAACTGGTCGTAAGACTATTCCCCGACACTCAAAGCGACCCAACGAGTAAGAAAACCACACGTCACGTGCAGAGGCGGCCGAGGAAAACCTGGAAACCTCAGAGGCCAGAAGGCATTTCACGTGGGAGAAGAGCCACTTGGGAAGCTGAGGGAAGAGGCAGTTCCATGAAGGCCGCTGGGCCAGACGGAGGGCCAAGGTTCCGCACGATCCCAGGAAGGCCAGGGATTACAAAGTTCTGCCCAAATGAACGAACCACCCTTGTACTTAAAGGCCAAGCAGCACCATGAAGTTTCTAGAAGATGCTGATATGGTACACGGGATCAGTGTGCAAGCAAGCCTCACCCGCATTTTTATTTAAAAAAATACATATATATTTTTATTATTGATTTTAGAGAGGAAGGGAGAGGGAGAGAGAGAGATAGAAACATCAAAGATGAGAGAGAATCATGGATCGGCTGCCTCCTGCAGGCCCCACACTGGGGATCCAGCCTGCAACCCCAGGCATGTGCCCTGAACTGGAAAATTGCACTGTGACCTCCTGGTTCATAGGTGGATGCTCAACCACTGGGCCATATCTGTCTCCTGGATCTCACTGAAGATAAGTCCTAGGATAACCGAGTGGCCGCGTGCGCCTGAGGTAGCAGCATCCAAAAGTTAGCAGCCCAGGCCTATCTGGGGGATGCCACTCACTATCTTCAGCCCAGTGAGACACTCCTCTAAGTGGGCTCCTCTCTGTTCATGAAAGGAAGAGGTGGGAGAATTTTATGGGAACTGCTGTCTAGCCCCTCCTCCCACCACCCACTCTGTTATCTGAAGACATCAGATGCCTGCTAGTGTACTCTCTCCTCCAGAAAGCTCCAAATTGCCCTGGGTATAAATTAAGTGCAATATTTTGCAAAGAGCTGCTTTTAGGGAAATCTTGTGAAAGAAATGTGACAGTGCCATGGTTTGAGAGAATGGAATAGTCGAGCATGTGGCACAAGTCCAGTGTGCGTGAGACTCATACAACTCAAGCTTTTGTTTTAAGTT
>NW_005871626.1:443267-465257 GCF_000147115.1 Myotis lucifugus
GGGTCCCAGCCCGGAATGCCCGGCCGCGCGCATTGGAGTCACCAGGTAGCCAGACCGACTAGATCCCCGAGCAGCGCGCTTTACTGAGCAGAGGTCGCTATTCCCCGAGTTTATCTTTACTGTTTATGCATATGGCCGGCCAGTGTGGCTCAGTGGTTGAGCATCGACCTATGAACTAGGAGGTCACGGTTCAATTCCTAGTCCGGCACCCCGGTTGCTGGCTCCATCCCCCATGTGGGGCGTGCAGGAGGCAGTGATCCATGATTCTCTCTCATCATTGATGTTTCTCTTTCTCTCTCTCCCTTCCTCTCTGAAATCAATAAAAATATAATTTTTTTTAAAAAAAAGAGAGAATAAAGTTCCAGGGCAGAAGAATAAGCCAAGTGTCCTGGACTCAAAGGGAAGGAGCCATTTATTATGCCTCCGGTCGCTAGGGGGTGCTGCGCGCGTCACTGGAGCTGGGTGTGACTGGGATTCCCAGAAAAGGGGGCATTCCAGGCAGCGCGGGCAAAGGCAGGAGATGCAGTCAGTGGTGGCTCAGGAAACGGCTGGAGGTCAAGAGACTCCTGTGCCAGATGAGGCTGGAAAGATTGAAGAGAAATAATGACAAAAACTCTGAAGAAATGAGTCGGTAGTAGGCCAGAGTTCACTGACGTGTGGGTTCTCTACGACCACTAACAGTGAATCACGGAAAGAGAAATGTATGACCTTTCCCGTTTCTTCGGATCTTTTCAATTATACCATTTAGTAGCTGTGTGACCGTGAGCAAGTTATGTTACTTCTCTGTGGCTCAGTCTCCTCATCTGTAAAATGGGAACAATAATACATAATGTGAACCTCCTAGGGCAGTTGTCAAGGCTTGTACTTAAAGGCTTGTACATGTCAAGGCTTGGGAAGGTGCTTAGCATGTAATTTTAAAAAATCAATAAAAACATTTTTTTTTAAAAAAAAAGAAGTGTGCATAGCATTTAAAAAAAAAAAAAAAAAGGAATGGCCCTAGCCAGTTTGGCTCAATGGATAAAGCGTCAGCCTGTGGACTGAAGGGTTCCAGGTTCGATTCCGGTCAAGGGCACATGCCCAGGTTGTGGGCTCGATCCCCAATAGGGGGTGCGCAGGAGGCAGCCGATCCACGATTCTCTCTCATCATTGATGTCTCTCTCTCTCTCGCTCTCTCCCCCCGTCCCTCCCTCTCTGAGATCAATGAAAATATATTTTAAAAAATAAACATGTGGGTGAAGCGAAGAATAAGGACGATTAATGACACAGCAACGGTAAGTTAACACTGTGCGTTGAGGCACGGATTGTACGTGTGGCAGCTTTGAATTCAGCCTGTGTGTCCGGTTGCTGTTTATCTTCAGAGTTCCAGCTGGTGTTCAGCACTGGACAGCATAATCGTGAATTTCAGAATTTCTGTAACTTTAATCAGCCGACGAGACTGGAGTTTTGCCCGCCCATGTTTCCCGTTACAGATGACCGCCAGGGCTGCTCGCGGGGACAATGAGCCGCTTCAGGGAATAATATAACAATGTAAATATCTGAGCGCTCCCAGAAATCCAAGGTCCTGTTTGCACCCTTGAAGATAGGCCTCCTGAAGCAAAGCCACAGAGCCATGACCTTGGACCCGAGATAGGAAGGTTGCTCTTCCACGTTGGGTTGCCATTTTTACACATTTCGTCCTGTTCCGTTCGGTTTTATCTGTCATTGACTGGACTCTTTTCAAATCCGATCACTAATTCTTCAGACCCTGCCAGACATATTAAACAGCGGACACAAGACAGAGATGATTAAACAACAGAGCATGATATTTAGTGAATAAATGAGCTATGTTTACTTTTTATTAAGTGCCAGCAGCTCACTAGTCACATGAGAAAACACACAGTAAATTGATGTTCCTGACCACACTGTCCAATTCGTGGACTCATGGGTCCCCGTCGACTTTTACTCTGAACGGATTTACTCGGTAATGCTGTTTAATCGCCATGAAAACCGTGGTTTCCTGCACACCAGCTCTATGTGGGGGATGTAAGGTCCCTAAACTAGACTGGGACACACAGCGAAAGTCAAACTTACACCACGGACCTTTTCTGTATCCCTGTGGTCTTGTTTCAACCAATGTTTCTGTGTGTGTGTGTGTGTGTGTGCATGTGTGTGTTAAAAATATATTCTTATTGATTTTAGAGAGGAAAGGAGAGGGAGAGAGAGAGAATAAATGGTGAGAGAGAATCATGGATCGGCTGCCTCTTGCGTGCCCCCCACTGGGGATCGAGCCCACAACCCATGACCGGAATCAAACCATGACCCCCTGGTCCATAGGTCGATGCTCAACCACTGAGCCACACCGGCCGGGCCTCGCTGTTTTTAACAGCTATGTTGTACCCACAGTGTGTTGTACCGTAATTAGGATTTGTAGTTCAGCCCTTGGCTTTGGTTACTTTCCAGGATTCTGAAGTGATTGATTTCAGTTGCTTTGCCTGTATTTTCTGTTTTTGTGGGCGAGTGAGTTTACCAAGGCCCTTACTCTGTGACTGCAGAGGTGATTGCCCGAGGATCTATTTGAAGGGACATTTTTGTTTCTTATTTTGGGGGAGGGGACATGAGGTACTCTCTTAATGTGGAGGTGAAGTCCTCCTCTATTTCTGAGAAGTTCTTTCGTTATCATTTAGAATCTACCTCGGGTTCCATTATTTCTAATCTGTTCTCCAGGGACGCTCATTTGTAAAGAAGGTTTAGAAAAAATAATTTAAAAAATAAGTAAGTCGCCGACAAAACACACACACACAATACACACTGACCTTCACGAGACATGAGCAGTGTCATCTGGGAACAGTGGCCCTGTCATTTGGGGCGAGCTTTCTGGAGTCCGGAATCCACCCTTTGTGCAGTCTTTTCCTGCTTTGTAAGACCAGCAAAGGTTCTGCCTTTTACTGTATGAGGAGCAGTGTTCTGGTGCCACCCAGTGTTACAACTGAGTAAAGACCACTCTGCTTTAAAAAACATTTCTTTTTTTTTTTTCAATTGATTTCAAGAGGAAGGGAGAGGGAGAGGGAGAGTTAGAAACATCAATGATGAGAGAGAATCATTGATTGGCTGCCTCCTGCACGCCCCCTACTGGGGATCGAGCCCACAACCCAGGCATGTGCCCTTGACCAGAATCGAACCCATGAGCCTTCAGTCCGCAGGCGACGCTCTATCCACTGAGCCAAGCCGGCTAGGGCCAGAGATAGATTTTTATTTACTTATTTACTTACTTATTTTAAATCTTCCTTGTTAAAAGTATTACAGCCCTAACTGGTTTGGCTCAGTGGATAGAGCATCGGCCTGCGGACTGAAGGGTCCCAGGTTCGATTCAGGCCAAGGGCATGTACCTTGGTTGCGGGCACATCCCAGTAGGGGGTGTGCAGGAGGCAGCTGATCGATGTTTCTCTCTCAGCGATGTTTCTAACTCTCTATCCCTCTCCCTTCCTCTCTGTAAAAAATAAAATATATATTTTAAAAAGTATTACATATGTCCCTTCTTTCCCCAGGGACCTCTTCCAGGCCGCCCCCGCCCTCACGCCCCCTAATAGGAGGAGGGGCTCACCCTGGGCAGGGCTGAGCGCGATGGGGCGGGCGCTGGGCGGAGCCTCTGGAGCATCCTCCCAGCCGCCGCGCGGCGCATCATGGGAAAATCCTTCCTCCTGCGGACATGGCGCTCACCTGCCCGGCGGCGGCGGCAGCAGCCGGCTCTGGCGCCGCAGTCCGCGCGTCTGGGCAGCAAGGCGGTTCGGGCTTCCGTGGTGGGGCGCGGGGAGGCGGAGGGGGCTGCGGAGAAGGCGGGGGCGCGGCCCGGCGGCCCTGGTGTTAGAGCTGAGCGCGCCCTGGGCCTGGGAGCGGCGGGCAGCGGGGCCCCCACCCCCGGGCAGCAGGCATGGGGTCCCAGGTGCTGCAGCTGCTCCGCCAGGGCGTGTGGGCCGCGCTCACCGGGGGCTGGTACCACGACCCCGAGCACAGCAAGTTCACCAACAGCTGCCACCTGTACCTGTGGCTGTTCCTGCTGCTGCTGCCCCTGGCCCTGCACCTGGTGAGTGGGGCGGCCTAAGGCCGGGGAGACAGGATGGAGGGGGGACAGGGTGGAGGGGAGACAGGATGGAGGGGAGTCGGGTTGGAGGGGGGACTGGATGGAGGGAAGACAGGATGAGGGAAAAAGCTACCAAGCCGGTGGGTCTGCCTCCTGATGGACAGGGCTGGCCCTGATACTCAGAAGGTGGGATGGGGAAAGTCCTCAGGAATTTAGGAGGGAAAGGGCAGGGGAAAAGGGGGACCGGGGCTCACTGGCAGAAAAAGAGGTGGAAAGGACTTTGGGTGCACGGGCGTCATGACGGATTGTGGTGCTGGATGTTAGGATGAGTCAGCCTCTGCTGGGAGCTGGGGAGTGGGGGGCCTGTGCTGGGCCTCTTGGCTGGTTAGTGGGGGGCAGTGTTGGATGTAAATATTCTGCACGGTGGCCCAAAGGCAGAATGAAGTGTTCAAACCTATTGAGTCATTGACTTTCTCCCACTCGCCTCCCTTCCCGTTTTGCTTTAAGGAGACAGGTTCAGTTGGGGAGCGGCTCAACTTGACACACCACTGTGTTCAGAGACACCTGCACAGATAGGATCACGGGCACATCTAACGTTGTTCATGCTGAGTGGGGCTTGCCGGCTTAGTAGGGCTCCCACAACGGGGTGCCTGCTGAGGGACGACCTGCATGACCTTCTGAGGCACATTGGAGACACCTGCTGGAAACAGCGGTTAATTTGAAAAGCCCCATGTCTTACTGACCTTTACGTGCCCAGAATCGAATTTCGATGTGCCTATTGGAAGGTTTTATTCCAAAAACATAATTTGACCGTGGCTGGGCAGTCCAGCCGCTGGGTTAAATTGTGGGTCCGCCTCCCACGAGTTCTGTGGCCTTGGGGGTTACTTACCCTGTCTGATACTTTTCAGTTTCTGATCTCAAAAGCGAGAAAAATCACACTACCAGATGTACAGTGTTTATTTGGGGGCTTAAATGAGATGCCACTCGCAAAGCCATGGATCTGTCTGGCTTGACCTGGAATTGCACGCGGACCTGGTTTAAATGTCTGTTTGGCTACTTATTAGCTGTTTGACCTGGTAATTGGTCCATCTAGGGCCACACTCTTTTTTGTCGTTGTTGTTACCCTCGCCCGAGGATATTTTCCCATTGATTTTTAGGGAGAGTGGAAGAGAGAGGAAAAAGACAGAGAGAAACATCGATCGATGTGAGAGAAACACATCGATGGGTTGCCTCCCGCCCATGCCCTGACCAGGGCCCGGGCCGGGGAGGAGCCTGCAAGCGAGGTATGTGCCCTTGACCGGAATCAAACTCTGGTCCATGTGCTCTATCCACTGAGCCAAACCGGCTAGGGCTGTTAACTTCTTTTTCGGTTTGTTCAATGTACAAGAACGTGGGCCCAAAATGATATCTGCTGCTTGCTGACAGCCGGGGCTTACTCAGAGTTCTGTGATTTGAGGGGCCTGGAACCTTTCTGGGTGTTGCACAATTTTAGCTTGAGTGTGCTCCCTCCACGCAGCCCACTGTAGGGAGAATTCACTGTAGGGACTTGGACTGTGTACGTTAAAATTGTATTAGTACTTAGCTCTACACCCTAGAGTTGCCTTAGCTTTGGTTGATATTGTGGAAAATTATTTATTCGCATCCGTAAACACTATATGTATGAGAAATGCTCAAAACACACCCCCCAGCTCACTTCGGCAGCACATATACGAAAACTGGAACGATCCAGAGAAAATTAGCCTGGCCCCTGCACAAGGATGACACGCAAATTCGTGAAGCGTTCCATTTTTTTTTTTAAACAAAAACAAAAATACACACCCCCAAACAGTAAGCCAATTTGGATCATCTGGAAAGAATTCCACTTAGATTTTATTATCGGCCTCGTGCCCTTTTGCACAGACCGAACGATGCAGTTGTCATCAGAGACATTTAAGCTTTGATTTATTACACGTGTTCTGTACTTAACCTGTCTGAGATAACGAAGGTCCCGGCCATGACTGACCCTGAATGAGTTCTGACGGCGCCTGGCTAGTGCTTACCGATTGTGTGACCTTGTGTGAGTCACTTCACTTCTCCACTTTTGTTTAAAAAATATATTTTTATTGATTTCAGAGAGGAAGGGAGAGGAGGGAGAGAGAGATAGAAACATCCATGATGAGAGAGAATCATTGATCAGCTGCCTCTTGCACTCTCCCTCCTGGGGATGGAGCCCGCAACCTGGGCATGTGCCCCGACGGGGAATCGAACCTTGGCCTCCTGGTTCATAGGTGGACGCTCAACCACTGAGCCACACCGGCCGGGCACTTCTTCTGTTGTATCACCTCTGAAATGGGGATAATGGGATTCACTTAATAGCTTTAGCAGCTGCGCCCAGGGAGAGGGCCTGGCCACGGCCATCTAGAGAATGATGGGAAAATTGAGAATGTTAGCCGAGGTCCTGGGGTTCCCATTGTGTCCAGGTCTCTGGCCTTCCCACCGACTGGTGCTGCCCGAGCTGCTCCACACGAGAGCACGTGAACCCCCAAAACAGTAGAGGCACACAGAGTGGGGCCTGGTTATCCCCTGGCAGCTTGGTCAGAGGAAGAGCTGGGCCCTGGAAAAAATGGGTGGAACTTTCCCATTCTCCAAGCCCCCAGGCAGGGCACGTCCTCTGTGATTTTCACACCGAAATCTGTCCTCTGGGTGCTGTAGCTACATTTCCTTCCCTTCCCGCCAGACTTGCTCTGTTCCCACTTCTCCTTTTTGGTTCAGCCTCAGAGACTCGCTTTGTCAGCAGCCACTTCGTTTCTAATTATAACGAAGTGGGAGAACCTGTCACTGTTGGCGTAGCACCAGCTATAGAGTGAGCGCTCTGTGCATAGCAGCTGTTACTGTTATAGTCTAGCCACTCCCCATTTGGGTCCGTAACTAGTTTTCCTTAGGTTTTGTATCTTTTTTTAAAAAAAGATATTTTTATTGACTTCAGAGAGGAAGGGAGAGAGAGAGACATCAATGATGAGAGAGAATCATTGATCGGCTGCCTCCTGCACGCCCCCTACTGGGGATCGAGCCCACAACCCGGGCATGCGCCCTTGTCCGGAATCGAACCCGGGACCTTTCAGTCCGCAGGCTGACGCTTTGTCCACTGAGCCAAACCATCTAGGGCTGTTTTCCTTCCTTTTCTTTTTTTATAAATATATTTTATTGGTTTTTTACAGAGAGGAAGGGAGAAGGATAGAAAGTTAGAAACATCGATGAGAGAGAAACATTGACCAGCTGCCTCCTGCACATCCCCTACTGGGGATGTGCCCGCAACCAAGGTACATGCCCCTGACCGGAATCGAACCTGGGACCCTTCAGTCCGCAGGCCGACGCTCTATCCACTGAGCCAAACCGGTTTTGGCTCCTTTCTTTTTTTAAAAAATATTTTTATTGATTTCAGAGAGGGAGGGAGAGATAGAACCTTCAATGATGAGAGAGAATCACTGATTGGCTGCCTCTTGCACAACCCCCACTGAGGATTGAGCCTGCAACCCAGGCATGTGCCCTGACCGGGAATCGAACCATGACCTCCTGGTTCATAGGTAGATGCTCAACCACTGAGCCACGCCGGCCGGGCTAGGTTTCGTATATTTTGGCCACCTCTCCTTACACTCCCAATTCTAACAAGCAAGATGCCTTTGCATGAAGTATGGTGAATGAGGGACAGGTGGCCTTCCCCCAAAGGCACTCTTTCCTGGCTCGGACTTGGGGACTGGACGTCAGCCCCCACTTGACCCCATCACCTGGAGGCCTCTGAGTGGGAGCAGCCGGCTCAGCCTTGCGTGGCCGACGGGCCAGCCCGCATGGATATGGTTCCTTTGCTTACTGCTGGGCACGTCGCTGGTCCTCAAAGGGCACCTCTCGTCCTGGTCAGCCCTCGAGTTTGTACTCATCTTCTTCCTAAGAAAGGCCTTTGCGCCCTCACCGGTGTGGCTCAGTGGCTAGAGCGACAGCCTGCAGACTGAAGGGTCCTGGGTTCGATTCCGGTCAAGGGCACATGTCTGGGTTGCAGGCTCGATCCCCGGTGTGGGGTGTGCAGGAGGCAGCCGATCCATGATTCACTCTCATCATGGATGTTTCTATCTCTCCCTCTCCCTTCCTCTCTGAAGTCAATAAAAAAATTATATATTTAAATTAAAAAGAGAGAGAGAGAAAGGCCTTTTCTGCCATGGAAGGATGTGGTCCATACTTTCCTTCTCTGAACTCGTGTGCTGGTCCTCCCAGCTCCGGGGGCCTCCTTTATGCTCACCTTCTGATGCAGCGTCCGTTGCAGTTTCTCTGTCATTCACTTGACTCTGAACTTGCTGCCTCCTGCCCGCACCTGCCTGAGAGAGTGGGGTTTGAGGGAAGCAGCGGGCGATGCTGAAAGGCTTTACTCCCGGCCCGGCCTCCCCTTGGCCGTGCAGACCCGGGCCTCCCACGGTTCTTTATTTGTCAGTTTGAAGTAGGATACGCCTTTTTGGTCCCCCGTGGAAGCGGTTTATTCTCACTGGGGCACCGTGCTATTCATAGCCAGTCCTCGGGGAGCCAGTATTGATCTCTCCAGGCTGCTCAAGCGATGGAGAGTCATACCCATCAGTTATTAATAAGCCTGAAGTGGCATAAAGTGGTGCAGTCACGTGGAAAACAGTATGGCGGGTCCTCGAAAAATTGAACAGGCCCGGCCGGCGTGGCTCAGTGGTGGAGCGTCGACCTGTGAACCAGGAGGTCACGGTTCGATTCCCGGTCAGGGCACAGGCCCGGGCTGCGGGCTCGGTCCCCCGTGGGGGGCACGCAGGGGGCAGCCGATCAGTGATTCTGTTTCATCATGGATGTTTCTATCTCTCGCTCCCTCTCCCTTCCTCTCTGAAATCAATAAAAATATATTTTAAAAAAATTAAACAGAATGACCATAGGATCCAGCAGTTTCACATCAGATTATATATCCAAAAAAAAAAAAAAAAATGAAAGCAGGGTCTTGTGTAATCAGCCCAAATGTCTATTGACCGATGAAGGGATAAGCAAAATGCGGTACATACACCCAGTGCAACCTTGTTCAGTCTTTTTTTTATATTAAATATATTTTTATTGATTTCAACGCAGCATGGACTCTGTCAGAACCTGAGGAACTTTAAGAAAGACTTTGTAAAAAGACGAAAAGGGTAGCAGCTCTTTCTCCTCAGGTAGCGCAGGTGGAAAAGTTCTAAGAATGATCCTTTGAAATCTTGTCCAATTTATGCTCCATAAATAGTCCCAAAGTGCTTGCAGATTTCAAAGAAAGATGGTCCTATAAGCAAGTGACTTTCTCCTTTCTTCTCTCTTCTTCAGGCTCTTCCTCCCAACGCCGTCACTGTATTTCTCTACTGCAGTTCAGTGACTATATTCTTCGCAATAATCAAACTGGTCAGCTACCGCCTCCACCTCATGTTCGATGAAGGAGAAGCGATTCAGCGGAGGCCCTCCGGAAAGAAAGAGAAGCCCAACAAACACAGAGAGACCCACAGCGAACACATACCGAACCACAAAACCCCGAGGTAGCACGGCCGACTCACGCATCGGCTCACCATTTAAATGTTTTCATCTTGATTACAATATATTTTTTTCATTGATTTCAGAGAGGAAGGGAGAGGGAGAGAGAGAGCTAGAAACATCCATGATGAGAGAGAATCATGGATCGCCTGCCTCCTGCACACCCCACACTGGGGATCGAGCCCGCAACCCGGGCCTGTGCCCTGAGCGGGAATCGAACCGTGACGCTCACCCACTGAGCCACACCAGCCAGGCACATGTCTTATTTTAAAGTCATGTTTATTACTCTGTCTTAAAAACTTAATTTGCATACAGTGATTATGACGAAATGGAGTCTCGGGAAAAATTGTCCGGGGACCAGTACGGAAAGTGTCATAGTTCTGATGGCTAATTTCACTGCTCTCCTGTTTCTCCTGTTGGGTTAGCAATAACCAGCTGACTAGCAATGGCAAGAAGGGAGAGGCCGACCGGAGCTGCTGCACGCCCCCCCTGCGCTGCGGCTCCCAGGGGCAGAACTCCGGCTCTCACCGCTCCTCCGGGCTGCTGGTGAGTGTGGGCTTCCTCGTCCCACCCTCGGTGCCGGGTGCGGAGCCCGCCGGGACTGGGCGCGGGCGCACTGTGATTGAGCTTACATGCTCCTCGCTGTGGACCCTGGCCCGTGAGCCTGTGGAATAGCACGTCTCGGAGCGAGGAGGTGACCTGGGGCCGTGCTGGGACCGTAGGAGAGACACCCGGTCGTGTGTTGGGAACACCCACCGGTCCGGCCTGCCACTCTGGCCGGAAGAGCCCATTGTAGACCTTCACTCCCCCTCCTCCTCTCCCTTCTCCTGGAGTCAGCTCCGCCTCTCCACCTTAATCCACCCCTGTCTGTTAGAAGGTCAATAAATCACCCTTTTTAAAAAATATATTTTTATTGAATTCAGAGAGGAAGGGAGAGAGGGAGAGAGAGAGACATCAATGATGAGAGAGAATCATTGGCTGGCTGCCCCCTGCACGCCCCTTACTTGGGATCGAGCCTGCAACCCGGACATGTGCCCCGACCGGGAATTGAACGGTGACCTCCTGGTTCATAGGTCAATGCTCAACCACTGAGCCACACTGGCCGGGCATAAATCACCCCTTTTCTAGATTAATTTTATTGGGCTCTAGTCACTATAGTATAAAGTAGGACATTATTTCTTCTCCGTATGCTACATTCTTTTTTTTTTTTTAAGAAAACTCAAATTTTTTAAATTATTTTTTTATTTTTATTGATTTCAGAGAGGTAGGGAGAGGGAGTGAGAGATAGAAACGTCAACGAGCTGCCTCCTGCACGCCCCACACTGGGGATCGAGCCCGCAACCCGGGCATGTGCCCTGACCGGGAATCGAACCCGGGACCCTTCAGTCCGCAGGCCGACACTCTATCCACTGAGCCAAACCGGCCAGGGCCTATGCTACATTCCTGCACGCGCCTCCTCCCTGCTGGTTTACAGCCCAGGGATGACTGAATGGCCGTTCGCTAGAGAAGGCCCTTTTATCACAGCGCAGTGGTCGGAGGTGGGTGTCTCCATGCGGATGATTTTGCGTTTTTTTTTTCTGCTGTCCATCTGATTGGAAGCTTAAGCAGCGTCGCTGAGAAGGGCAGTGGCTGCTGACTGCCTGGAAGTGGGCAGTGAGCTGAGTCATGTATTGATTTTCCTTCTCTCCTTTACTTAGGAGTTGCCGGCACAGGAAACAGTGGAAGATCTCAAAGGTAGAGTGTCTGTGGTCATCATTTAATATTTTATCTCAGCACCATCCTCCGAGAAGTGAAAAACAATGTCGTCAAAGAGAATCCCCGTGAAATCATTGGAAATGCGAGCTATGCCTCAGACTGCATAGTTATAGTTTTACTACATTTCTTTTACTCTTCATTTTTTTAAAAATATATTTTATTGATTTTTTACAGAGAGGAAGGGAGAGAGATAGAGAGTTAGAAACATCGATGAGAGAGAAACATCGATCCGCTGCCTCCTGCACACCTCCTACTGGGGATGTGCCCGCAACCCAGGTACATGTCCTTGACTGGAATCGAACCCGGGACCTTTCAGTCCGCAGGCCGACGCTCTATCCACTGAGCCAAACCGGTTTCGGCTACTCTTCATTTTAATGATTTCTCATTTGAATCTGTATGTCACGTCTGCATTCAAAGTGTGATGTTGTATCGGTCATATTTCATTGTCCCTTCCCCAGTTTGGTCCTCGTTCCGTAGGGCGCGTCATAGCAGGCGTAAAGTAGAGTAAGCGTATCATCAACATACAGACGTGAAATTGGCTCAACCACCGAGCCAGGGTGGCCGGGCCCAAACAGGTAGTTTAACCCGTCCCCGCCTGGCTCCCAAGGCCACAAAACAGCAGAAGCTAAACAAAGTCTGAATTATTACATATTTTTTCAGTATAGAGATTTCAAGAATACTTTCGCGGCGAAGGTGATATTTTTCAAATAAGCGTCCATTCCCTTTGGCGCTGGTGCTGTTATTAGTTCTGTTGTTGTCAGGTTTTGGCCCGGGCCATTCTCCATCCATTTCCAGCGCGAATAAAGTTGCTGTTGTTGTTGATGGCAGGTGTCATCCTGGCAGAAGACCAGCCTGCGGCACCCGTGTCACCCACCCCACCTGGCGTCAAAACGGACGGCTCCCCTCCTTCTAAAGCCCCCGTGCCGGGAGCCGGGACCCTGCCGGCCGTCCCAGCGAAGCCAGGCGTGGCCGGAAGAGCCGACAGAGGGAGGGGCGGAGGGGGCAGGGGGCAGCCCCCTCTCCGCCACCGGTCGGAGGGCGGCCTGGAGGAGAAGGCCTCCCTGAGAACAGGCGTTTCCTTCCAGCCGTGGGGGAGCGAGAATTCAGTCCTGACTCCGGAGCCCGGGAACGATGCCCAGGGCTCGGCCAGGGAGCAGTCGGAGAGCCTGAGCCGCAGCTGGCCGCAGTGTCACGCCGTCATCACCGACCCCGGGCACCCGCCGGGGGACGCTTCCCGGCAGGCGGACCCGCCCTTGAACCTGCAAGGGGACGTCTCCAAGGGAGAGGTGGCCGTGACTCTGATTGACACCTCTGAGCCCGGAGACCCGCTGAGCCTGCACGAGCCCATTAAGATCGTCATCACCATGAGCAGCGCCCGGGGCTCCGTGACGGACCTGGAGAGCTCGCTCCACCTGCAGGGGGTCGGCCCCGGGACGACCGGTCTGCCGTCCGGAACCCCGCCGGCCACCCCGGGGCGGGCCGGTCCCCCACACGTGGAGCCGAGGGTCCCCGTCATCACCCTCGAGCTGTCTGAGGACGGGGACCAGAGGGCGCCTGAGAGATGGATGGTGGAGGCCCCCTCTGCCCAGCGCACCGGCTGGGAGTCCGGGGACCAGGGCCATGCCACCGAGGCCCGCAGTCCTTCCCCGGGACGCCCCTGTGACTCGGCGCCCCCCGAGGGCGAGCGGGGAAGGGCCGGCCAGGCCAGCCTCGACCCCTCGTCGTGCAAGAGCAGCCAGGAGAAGCGACACGCCCGGGTGCTCAGCGTGGACAGCGGCACCGAGGTCTTCCTGAGCAGGAGCCCGGCCGAGGTTGGTCCCGAGAAGGAGAGAGCCATGCCCACGTCCAAGTCCGACCTGGAGGCGAAGGAGGGACAGATTCCCAACGAGTCCAACTTCCTGGAGTTTGTCTCCCTGTTGGAGTCCATCAGCACCGCCAAGGTGGGGGCGCCCGGCCGGAGGCGTGGCCCCCCGGAGCCGGGCAAGGACGGCGGGCTTCCCGGAGGTGAGTCACCCCGGGGCAGGCGGGGTCTCTCCGTGGGGTCTGCCTCTGTGGTTTGGTTTTGCGCGTAGTGGGACCACCGCCGGGCGCTGGGATTTGCTGAAGGTGCCGGCCCTGAGCGGCGGCACCTAACCGGTGCCTGCCTCCTGGAGGGACCCAGTCTACGTTAGCTTGGAAGCTTAGATTGGAGAACGCGTGAGGGGGAAAGACGGATCCGTTTTTAACATGGGAAATGGGGCCTCGCTCCAGAATGGCCAGGTTTGTGGAGGTGACGGTTTTCGTCCGGTGCTGCCCACTTGTGCCTAAGGAACCTGAGTGCGTGATGCTCAGCCGGGGGAGCCAGGGTTCCGGGAGCGATGTCAAGGGCGTCCCTGCATCATCTGCACGGGAAGCAGATGTGCTGGGCGACGCCTACATCATGCCTCCCACACATACGCTGTTTTCAAATACATTTCAGTGGTTCTCAACCTTCTGGCCCTTTAAATACAGTTCCTCATGTGGTGACCCAACCATAACATTATTTTCGTTGCTACTTCATCACTGTAATGTTGCCACTGTGATGAATCGTCATGTAAATATCTGATATGCAGGATGGTCTTAGGCGACCCCTGTGAAAGGGTCGTTCGACCGCCAAAGGGGTCGCGACCCACAGGTTGAGAACCGCTGGTTTAGGTATTTACGTAGTCAACCAAAGGCGTATTTATTTATTTTTTATTTTATTTTTAAAATATGTTTTATTGATTTTTTACAGAGAGGAAGGGAGAGGGATAGAGAGTTAGAAACATCCATGAGAGAGAAACATTGATCAGCTGCCTCCTGCACACTCCCCACTGGAGATGTGCCCGCAACCAAGGTACATGCCCTTGACCAGAATCGAACCCGGGATCCTTGAGTCCGCAGGCCGACGCTCTATCCACTGAGCCAAACCGGTTAGGGCCAAAGGCGTTATTGAAACGCACTCTGAATTCACAGGAGCCATTTAGATTTTCTCTCTACCCTTCGTTTCGGTTTGGGTAACTTATTTCCATGTGCTTGCACGTGAATTTCTCATTCAATCTTACATGAACACGTCAAGCCATGCTTTGCAGATAACGGCTCCCAGGAGAGGAAGAACGAAATCCCTGAAAGCGGACGCAGCGCCAAGCACGGGAAACCGGACGTGCAGAGTCAAGAGCACGCCAGCCCCAGCCCCGCGCGCACGGAGCCCGCCAAGGTCACGGCCCTGTAAGGAGAACTGCCTTCTTGTCTAGCTGCGCACGGGGGCCCGGCGAGAGGCGGCCTCGCTCGCCGGCCGCGCCCTCTCATGCTTGGCCGAGGACGAGGCGGCGTCCCCTTCCTGCCAGCGTCTGAACCTGGCGTGTCTGTTAAGTTTCCAGGGCAACCGGCAGAGACGGATCATCTACAGGGTCACGTCCCAGCAAGACAGCTCCGTCTTGCAAGTCATCAGCGGGCCCGAGACGTCCGTGCAAGAGGAGAGCTCCGGGGACGCCATGCACGTCTTCATCGACGAGCACGGTGAGCCTTCGGCGCGCGTCCCTCGTGAGGAGGGAGGGGCAAGCGGGCGGCTTCGGTGGGATCCCACCTGGTCCCTTGGCCTGAGCACGAGGCTTGGGGACAGGGAGACGAAGTCCTACAATGGTTCACATGGAAGGTTCTTAGAACGGGGCTCGCTCTCTCCTGCCCCAGGGCCTTTGCACTCGCTGTGTCCCCGCGCCCACCATGCGCTGTTCACCCTTCAGATCTCACGTCCAGAGAGAGCTCCCCCGGCAAACGGTTCCTGAACGCCCCGGACCTGGTCGGGTCCTGCTTCGTGTTCTCCGAACACCCTCTTCTCTTCTTTCTTGGGTCCTCTTACAGCTTGTAATTCTTTACCGACTTACAATCGTGTGACTAAGGGCATTTCCCCCCTCACGGTGGTAAACTCCAGGAAGGCAATGGCCAGGACCTAGTCAGCAATTTTGGATAGATGTTGAAAATACAGCCTTGATATATTTTGGTGCCTTGTTATAAAAAGGATTTAACATGGGAGAAAGGGAAGGAAGGAAGGAAGGAAGGAAGGAAGGAAGGAAGGAAGGAAGGAAGGAAGGAAAGATGGATTATCAGAGAAGTACAACAAGATGGATTAACTTGCACATTCTGTGGAGAAATGTAAGGAATGGACCTAGATTGCCAATTTAAAAAAAAATGTGTTTATTGATTTTAGAGAGAAAGGAAGGGAGAGGGAGAGAAACATTGATGTGAGAGAGCAACATCGATGGGCTGCCTCCTGCACGCCTCCTCCTGGGGACCGAGCCCACAACCCGGGCGTGTGCCCTTGACCCGGAATTGACCCTGTGACCTTTTGGTGTCATGGGACGACGCTCAACCCACTGAGCCACACTGACCGGGGCGCAGTTTTTATTCAAGCAGCTCAAAATGCGTCCCCTCTAACTTGGAAACGGTATAAGCCGAGATGACCCATATACAGATCATCGCGCGTAATATTCTTTGCCGAAATGTTGTGTTTTTACAGGAGAAATTCGATCCTGCTATTTAAAGTCTGGAAATCAGAAAGATGGCCCTGCCCCGCCCCAGCCATCAAGTCACGACGGTCTCTCTCCGGCCGGGTGAGTGCGCTCCGCGTTCAGGGTTGGGAGCTATCGCGTGGCTGCTTCTGACTGTAGCCGAGGTGAGGATGTGGATGTGCTTGGCCACTGGTAGGTGTCTAAGCGTGTGGGTTACGTGTGAAAAAAAGGAAGATCTGGCCTGGTCCCGGCGTGGCCCAGCGGTTGAGCGCCGACCTATGAACCAGGAGGTCACGGTTCGCTTCCCCGTCAGGGCACACGCCCGGGTTGAGGGTAGCTGGCAGGGCAGGGACTCACATTCCCAATGACCTTGGAGAGCAGAGACCCTGACCTCGGGCAGGTGGGAGCCCTTCGGAGCACGCTCACGACCCACTGTCTGGGGTTTTAAGGTGGTTAAGTGCCTTCTGTCCTCCCTGCTAACTTGTGTCCCAGCATTTTGGCCTCTACAGCATTTTTACTAGTACAGGAGGCACTTTAATATTATAATCCCTGGGCCTGGCTGGTGTGGCTCAGTGGATAGAGCGTTGGCCTGCCGACTGAAGGGTCCCGGGTTCGATTCTGGTCGGGGCGCATGCCTGGGTTGTGGGCTCGATCCCCAGGAGGCAGCTGATCCATGATTCTCTCTCATCATTGATGTTTCTGTGTCTCTCTCTCCCTCTCCCTTCATCTCTGAAATCAATAAAAATATATTTAAAAAAAAAAAAGATGACCGTGGGCAGTTGAGGGGTTCCTACCTGCCCGATGCCGTGCCCTCTCCTCTGCGTTTCCGTGGCTGCCCTCAGCGCCTCCCCCCTCCACCCCGCCCCGCAGTCCTTGCTTGGTTTTCTCACACCTTCGAGACTCAGTCTTCACCTAGGCAGGAGGTGTGAGGGTGGGAGGTGTCCGAGGCCGCTTCTGGGTAGACTCCTGTCCTTGGAGTCACCTCCTCTGCCCCCCTGGGAAGAAGCCCTGATGCAGTGGGGTTCTGGGGTTCTGGGTTCCGCTCTGGTGGTCACAGCCCCCGGCGGCCACTTGGTGGCGCCCAGACCCCGTGCTGGCTGCCCCGCCCGGCTCCCCCTCTGCTGTTCCTCCATCTCAAAGGCACAGATGGATGTCGCTGACCTCGGAAAGAAGAGCTGTTTGCAGACTGTAAAACAAGAATCCCTGTTAAAAGTCTAAATAAGAGGCCGGAGGTTTCAAAACGGGGCTGCTTTGTTGAGATGCCCTGCACAGTGAGCACTGGGCTGACTCTCATTTCTGCCCTGTCCCCTGGGTGGCCTGCTCCCAGGTCAGGCCCGAGACAGCTTGAGACACAAGACAGAGTCAGCAGGGATGCGAGGCCCATCCTCCCTCCTCCCCTCCTTCCCTCCCTCCCTCCTTCCCTCCCTCCCTCCCTCGGGCTGGCGAGGCTGTGATTTCTGAGATCTGGCGAAGATGAAGCATTTCAGGTGTTTATTTCCACATCAGTGGGAACATACAGAAGCAGAGGTATTTTGATTACTTGCTACTTGGAGAAGCGTAGATGGATGAAACCCCGGGAGTGCAGTGTGGTGGGATGCCGTCACCGTCAGTGTGAGGCCCAGCTCTGCCCGTACAAAAGCGCACCTTTCTGCCCGGCCGGTGTGGCTCAGTGGTTGAGCGTCGGCCTATGAACCAGGAGGTCAGGGTTCGATTCCAGTCAAGGGCACAGGCCCGGGTTGTGGGCCCAATCCCCAGTGTGGGGCGTGCAGGAGGCAGCCGATCCATGATTCTCTCTCATCATGGATGTTTCTCTCTCTCCTTCTCCCTTCCTCTCTGAAATCAATAAAAATATATTTCAAAAAATAGAGAACACGAAGGCTGTCACCCCAGACGGCCCTGGGGGCCCAGGCACGCCGACAGCCCGGGCGATTGTCCCGGAAGAGGCTCTGCACACACATGTCCATCCTCCTTCCTGGCCTCACTGCCCGCGTCGGGGGCCCCAGCGCCCCCCGCTGTGTGTGACAGCCGCGACCCCAGGACAACAGGAGAGGGTAACCCAGCTTCTGTCTTGCCCCCAGAGATGCTCCGGTCAGCTCCTCCAGCACCAGCTCCGGGAGCCCCGACCCTTCCTCGGGGGACGCCTCGGTGAGTCCGCTCCAGCAGCAGCTGCTGCTGATGGTGGCGCAGAGGACCCAGCCGGACGCCCCCCGGGTAGGTCCCCCTGGCTGTGCAGGAGCCTCGTGGAGGCAGACGTCTGGGCCCCGTTTCCGGGGGGAGGCCTGCGGGCCACATGCAAATACAAATATTGTATTTGTTCCCGTTTTGTTTTTTTACTTCAAAATAAGATCTGTGCAGTGTGCATAGGAATTTGTTCGTAGTTTTTTTTTAAACTATAGTCCGGCCCTCCAACGGTCTGAGGGACAGTGAACTGGCCCCCTGTTTAAAAAGTTTGAGGACCCCTGTCTTAAATGACGAGGTGCCTCTACGGCAGCAGCAGGTCGGTGTGAACCGTCTCTCTCGCTTCTCTCCGGGTCTGGCAGCATCAGAGTCAGGACCTGGAAGCCTTGTCCTGCTCTTCGGCCCCAGGGAAGTTCAACCGCGATCAGTTCTACAAGTTCCTCATCTTCCCCGGCAAGTGGATCAAGGTCTGGTACGACCGCCTGGCCCTGCTGGCGCTGCTGGACCGGTAAGGGGCCGAGCTTGCAGGCGCGTGGCCGGGCACATGTGCACGCCTGTCAGGGGGACACGGTCGCTGAGGTTCTCGGGAACACGTGCAGGCCGCACACGTCTGTGCTGCAAACCTGTCAGAGCAGTGAGATCCGGACAAGGACAGACATGGTCGCTTAGCAATTAAAATGGGAGAAGTGAGCCCAGGTGTGAAGGCGCGGAGAGAGCTGCCCGGCTGGCGGGGTTCTGTCTGCTTGGAGGACGCGGGGTTCCCTGGTGACAGACAGACACGCCCTCCGTGTCCCCCCTCTGCTTGTACCTCCCCGCCCCGCACAGGACAGCGGACGTCAAGGAGAACGTGCTGGCGGTCTCGCTCGTGGTCCTGGTGTCGCTGCTGGGCTTTGTGACGCTGAGCCGCGGCTTCTGCAAAGACCTGTGGGTGCTGCTCTTCTGCCTGGTGATGGCCAGCTGCCAGTACTCCCTGCTCAAGGCAAGCCCCCCGCCCCCCCCAACCCCCTCACTGTGCTCGCGGGAGCCCGAGAGGTGCTGACACAGCCCCTTCTGATTTGTGTTCCAGAGCGTCCAGCCCGACCCCGCCTCGCCGATCCACGTAAGTGTCCAGGGAGACACGTTGCTTGTCTTGTCTGCGTGGGTTGGAGACAGGGAGTGGCCAGTATCTACTCCAGTGGTTCTTAACCTCTGGCCCTTTAAATACAGTTCCTCATGTGGTGACCCAACCATAAAATTATTTTCATTGCTACTTCATCACTGTAATGTTGCTACTGTTATGCATCGTCATGTAAATATCTGATATGCAGGATGGTCTTAGGCGGCCCCTGAGAAGGGTCGTTTGACCGCCAAAGGGGTCGAGACCCACAGGTTGATAACCGCTGATCGACTCAGCAGGCAAAAGAGAGCCCGGCTGGCGTGGCTCAGTGGCTGAGCATCGACCTATGAACCAGAAGGTCACAGTGTGATTCCCGGTCAGGGCACAGGCCCGGGTTGCGGGCTCCATCCCCAGCGGGGGGCGTGCAGGAGGCAGCCGATCCATGATTCTCTGTCATTGTGGATGTTTCTCTCTCTTTCCCCCTCTCCCTTCCTCTCTGAAATCAATATATATTTATATGTATATGAAAACAGTCCACCTGGGGCTTTCGGTGATTGATTCGCCTGTGAAGGAAGGAAGGAAGGAAGGAAAGGAGGGAGGGAGGGAAGGAGGGAGGGAGGGAGGAAGGAAGGGGAGCAGGGAACTGTTATTAGCAGGTGCGCTGAGGGGCCCAGGCAGATAACGGCGACTCACATGCATGTGCTGGCGGCGATCTCCGAATTGTTCGGGGACCCAGATGCGTCCGGGAAGGGAGATGAAGCGTGAGGGTGGCGAGGGCAGCCTCTCTCTCAGGGAGCCTTGGGTTTCGTCTCAGAAATGACAAATGCGAAGCCAGGGTTCCCACGCCCAGTAAACGAGGTGTGACGCGGCCGACCCCAGACGGTGTCTCGCACTTGTTCACGGCCAAAGGCTTCCAGGTCCTCGAAGGTCTCATTTTTAACCTTTTCGTGAAAGGGGGCCCCAGGGCCGGCGGGAGGGGGCGACCTCATCACGTGTTTCTTCAGCGGAGCAGGCGCTGGTGTGTTCGTACACCGAGCAGTTCTCTGTGCCAACCCGTTCACTCTGCTCTTCGCTTGATGAGAAACGCATTCAGGTTTAATTGGGCTTTAGTTTCCTTTTTTTAAAAATTATATTTTATTGATTTTTTACAGACAGGAAGGGAGGGAGAGAGTTAGAAACATCGACCAGCTGCCTCCTGCATACCCCTTACTGGGGATGTGCCTGCAACCAAGGTACATGCCCTTGACCGGAATCGAACCCGGGACCCTTCAGTCCGCAGGCCGACGCTCTATCCACCAAGCCAAACCGGCCAGGGCTTTGCTTTCCATTTTTTAATGCTGAGACGGTATTCCCACACCCATTAACCTATGACCTACGCGGATCCAAAAGGAAATTTCACACGCGCGCAGCTATTCCTTGAAGACCGAGCCGGGACTCGGGGCCCAGTCTCGCCAGCCCCCATGGACAGCCCGCCCCCTCCCCCTTCCTATTAAAGGATGGTCTCGGAATAGGGCCGCTGCCATGACAGCGGCAGCGGCGATTTAAATTGCATTTCTAAATATAACACGTTCGAGGCAGCGGCTAAAAATTCACGTCTGAAACCCTATCACTTTCATCTCTGCCTGTTATACGCAAAGGCGTTCATGGATTGCAAAGATATTCTCCCTACCTCATTTTTAAAAAATATATATGTTTTTATTGATTTTTAGAGAGAGAGGAAGGGAGAGGGAAAGAGAGAGAGAAACATCAGTGATGAGGGAGAACCATGGATCAGCTGCCTCCTGCATGCCCCCTACTGGGGATCGAGCCTGCAACCTGGGCATGTGCCCTTGACCGGAATCGAACCTGGGACCCTTCAGTCCACAGGCCGATGCTCTATCCACGGAGCAAAAACAGCTAGGGCGTAGTCTCGCTTTCAAAGACATAGGAGAAGGAAGACCACACGTGCAATTCTATTTCCTATTAACAGTGAAGCTCAGAGTAGACCACGCAGTCTAAGTTAGTGGTCTAAACTAGTTGATAACGGTTTAAGCTAGTCTTGCACACGAAGAACAATGCAAGGGAGCCTTCACTGTTAGGAAAGCATTGAATGAGATCTAGATTGTATCCAAAGATGCTAATTAAAATTTCGGGTAAACTTTCGGAATCCGAGAGGTCAAACATGCTTTTTGATATTCTTATTTGGCAGAATCAGCATCCTCCCCCCCCCCCTTTTCCTGGTGTTTCCCATGTATAAATTATTGGGGGGGGGTGTTTTATGGTGTAAGTCGTCTTACATGGTACTAGAGGCCCGGTGCACGAAATTCGTGCATGGGGGTGGGGTTGGGGGTGGTCCCTCAGCCCGGCCTGCACCCTCTCGCAATCTGGGACTGCTGGCTCCTAATTGCTCACCTGCCTGCTGGCCTGATCACCCCTAACTACTCTGCCTGCCTGCCTGATTGCCTCTAACTGCTCTCCCCTGCCTGCCTGATCGCCCCTAACCACTTCTGCCTGTTCCCGCCACCGTGGCTTTGTCCGGAAAGTCGTCCGGAAGATGTCCAGTCTAATTAGCATACTACCCTTTTATTAGTATAGATAAGCAATTGACTGTGAGAATTTTGTCACTTAATCAAAAGGAAAGGTGCCATCCAGACACTGTGTTTGTTTTCTAGGGACACAACCAAATCATTGCATACAGCAGACCAATCTATTTTTGTGTGCTGTGTGGCCTTCTTTTGCTTCTCGATGCAGGGGCCAAAGCCAGGCACCCCCCCACCTACGTCGTGTACGGCCTGAAGCTGTGCTCCCCGGGGTCACTCCAGTCCGCCAGGGACTTCCTCCTGGGTGAGCGCCTCCGAGGGGGTGTGGGCGGGAATGCGGGGGAGCGGGGG
>NW_005871626.1:465377-471127 GCF_000147115.1 Myotis lucifugus
CCGGGGCCCTGGAGCCTCCCAGTGCCGGGATCGTTCCTAAAGGGTCTTGATCCCGCTGGCGTGGCTCAGGGGTTGAGCATCGACCTAGGAACCAGGAGGTCACGGTGCAATTCTCGGTCAGGTGGACGCTCAACCCCTGAGCCACGCCAGCCGGGCTGTATTATTATGTATTAATCATGGCGTTATTTTCCTTACCAACAACTGTAAACCTGCCTTTGCCCCACACTGTACCGTCAAGGGCCACATAGGGAAGCGATTGGCCCTGAGAAGTGTCCTCAGGCGATGGCATCGGCCACCGGAGTGTAGCCCACACACCTCGGCTGGAGGCTCTACCACCGTCACGGATGTGGCCCTTTGTTGGCCAAAATGTCATTATTTGGCCGGTGACGGTGGTTCAGATCTCGCCACTGAAAACATTGCAGCGAATTCACCGTGAGCATCCAACTGTGACCCCATGCTGAGCGAAGGCTCACTTTTCATGGCCACATTCGTTATGTCACCTTTTACTCACGAAGCTGGCCCAGCTCTCGGCCCAGCTGTAGAGGGATTCGTCCCACGCGTGCTTGCTTTTAACCCACTGCGAGCGAGAGGGGGACACGGAAATCTCCCGTTCCTACCATTTCACCAGGAAAGCCTGCATTTCCCATTTTTCAGCAATAACTGAACACCCCCCCTTCCCCCCCGCCTTCCCCCAATCCCCCCTGCATCTACTCCCGCTGTTGACTAGTTGATGTATAGGGTTTAGACATAATCCCTGTGTTTGGCTTATTGGGTTTCAAATCTTATTTCCTTTGTTTTATTGAGGATTACCAGGATCCAACTCCATTGACATTCTACCCAATACACTGAGACGGCAAGGAGGACAGATGCGCCCTAGCATTACTAACGCGAGTTTCCGTGGTTCTGTGAAACCCGGCGGAAATGGGAGAGAGAGAGAGAGAGAGAGCGCGCCAAGCTGTGTGCACATGGATGCTTTATCCAGTGCGTAGCGTGTGTGGAGTCTCTTAGTTTGGATCCCTGTGGAGTCTGGAGTCAAGACTGAACTCTGAGTCTCCAGCCGATGTTTGTTTATTTATTTAAATAATTTTCTATTGCTTTCGGAGAGGAAGGGAGAGAGAGAGAGAAACATCAGTGATGAGAGAGAATCATGGATCGGCTGCCTCCTGCACGCCCCACCCTGGGGATCGAGCCCGCAACCCGGGCCTGTGCCCTGACCAGGAACCGAACCCTGACCTCCTGGTTCATAGGTCGACGCTCAACCACTGAGCCACGCTGGCCGGGCTCCAGCGGACGTTTACAGTGTTCAGGACTCTTGGCCACTCGCGGGCTCTGAGGACAGACACGCAAAGCAGAGACCCCCCTGGGCTCTGATTGTTGCCCCCCCCCCCGTCCCTGGCAAGAAGAGCCCCCCTAACTGCCACCCTGGGGTTTCCATATTCCTGTCACTTTCCCAATCCGCTTTCTCCCACCCTCGTCTGCCTTGAGCTCACATCCGCCTGGTGAGCTGAAGGCCAGCCCGCTCCCAGCATCCCGAGGTCACGCTCAGGCCGGGCGGCCGGGGCCTCTCCGCGGGCTCCGTCTTGGAGCAGCCTCTGGCTTCCACTGCACACGCTGGGCTCAGCCTAGACGGCCCGCGGGGTCCCGGGCGATCAGGAGGGACGTGGTGGGCGGGAAGGGGGACCACGGCGGGTCCAGGCGCGGCGCCCCCTCACCGCCCCTCTGTGCCCTCGCAGGGTTTTTGTATTGCTTCCCGGCCATGTCCCTCCTGGGCCTCTTCCCGCAGATCAACACGTTCTGCGTTTACCTTTTGGAACAAATCGACATGCTGGTCTTCGGGGGCTCTGGTACGTGTCCTCCTCCTCCTCCTCTTCTTCCTCCGGTGCCGGTCGGCCCAGCAGCCTCGGGCTGGAACTCCCAGGACCCCGGCGGTGGCTTCTCGTTGACCTGAGCGCCTGACCTGCTTCCGGTGGGCTCGGTCAGGGCCCAACCGAGAGGGGCCCACCTTGCTGGGTCCAGCCAGGCAGGAACCAGGGAGGGGTGGACTCTCAGAGCCGTGGAGGGGGTTGGGAGCCCGCTGGCCATTCCTTGGACAATCCACGCGCTGGGATGTGTGTGAACGAGAGTGAGTGGGTGTCAGGGTGGCGCGTGTGCGTTTGGCCACGTCCGGGAGCGTGTGAACGGGAGCGTGGGCTGTGCCATTGCATGTGTGGTCAGAGTGCCCCTGTGCAGGCACGTGTGGCTGCCCCTCCTGGGGCTTCTGGGCGGAGCAGGTGAGACTCGGACCCGGGCCCTGATGCCTGAGTGTGCCGCCTTCCCCCGCGCCCTGACCCCGCGCCCTGGCTGTGGGGACCGAGGTCTAGGAAGGCCTGTTGCTGTGTGTGTTCCAGCTGTTTCTGGGATGACATCGGCCGTCTGCAGCGTGGCCCGGAGCGCGGCCGCCGCCACCGCGCTGCACGCGCTCTGCTTCAGCGCCGTGAAGGTAGGTGAGCGGACGCCCCCGCCTTCTCCCAGCACTTTGCGCCCCCTGATGGTCCCGGGAATCAGATGTGGCCTCCAGGTCGGACAGACATGGACCCTCCGAGCATCAGGGGCAGCAGGCCTGGCGGGGAGGCCTCAGCGGAGGGAGGCCGGGTGTTCAGACACCTGGACGCACAGGGCCCACCGGGCCGGGCCTCCCCCACAGGCGTCTCTCTGGCCCGGTCGGTCAGGAGACAAAGGCTTTGTTGCTGGAATCGCTTTTCCCTTTGTTCCTCCTGGTTGAGATGTGCTGTCCATGTAAGTGACCGTCGGGCCATCGTAAGTGGGCTCTGCTTGGAGCGCACATGGCCAGCTCTGTGCCGGGAAAGGGCGCGCACGCAGGGGCTCTGGGGTTCACTTATGGGTTGAAACACGGGTTCACTTTACGGGTTGAAACACGCCTGGAACCGGACGGAGCTGGGCGCCTCGGGAAAGGTCCTGGCACCCCAGGGGAGGCCCTGCGTCCCCTGGCTCGGCACAGAGCAGCTACCGCCTGCAAGAAGCGATCTGGCCTGTGGCTCCAGATCCTTCACGTTCTGTCTGTATTTTGAAACGTTTTGGTAAAAACGGAGCCATCTGCATCTCTCCCTTCTCATGTGTAAGCCCTGAGGCTCCGGGATGGTCACAGATGGACTCTCGCTCTCAGTGCAACGCCTGTTAAATGCTGCAAATTGAAGGAACGAGGTGAGCCAGTCCGCCAGGGGGCCCCTCGGATGAAGGAAATCTCGCCGCCTCACCGGGAGCCGGGGCCCTGCTGCCGGTTTAACGAGGCTTTTGTTTCTGCCTTTTGTGCTTGCTCTCCGCTTCCCCGGGACTGACTTTTCCTTCCATCCCTGCACTGCTTTGCCGCGCGCAAGGCTGTTCCAAGTCTCGTTAAGGCATGACCGCCCTCTGCCAGAAAGGTCACTGTCACCTTGTCACAGAACAGGAAGCCGAGCGCTGAGCAGTTAAGTGCCGTCCACGCGACCGCTCCTCCCAGGAGCGATGAGCGGGGAGTCGCCTCTGCCCACGCCTGGGCCCTGGCCTTTTCTCCGTGTCGTGGCGTGACCGTCACTCCCAGGGCCGGGGTTTCTAGATCCTCCCAGAGATGTTCCCAGCGTTTTCAGTCCCATGGGCTGCACAGAATAAGGGATGAAAGACGCATCGTGGGCAAGCGCAGAGGGTCCATGGAAGGACATGGAATGGAGCAGGTTTCTGCCTTTGGAGTCTTGCTCTTCCCTAGAATTTTTTGGGACCAGCCAGGCAGGAAGTGAGAGGAGAGACGCTGTGGGCAATGGCCAGAGCGGGGAGTGTGTGAGGGAGGCGGACCGAGCCTACCTGCCCGGAGCCCCGCAGCGGGAGGACCATGCTCCCCCGTTTCTTCTGTCGGGGCCGCACTTAGCCACTCTCGTGACTCCCCCGGGCCTCTGTGTCCTGCCCTCTGAGTGCCTGGCACCTCGCACCTCGCTGTCCCATCGCCTGTCACTCCTGGTGGCAGTTTCTCACGTGGCCTTCCTTTCCCAAGACCCCGTGTCTGCCTTCCTCACGCGTGTGCTCCTCACAGGGGCCAACGCTTCTCCCTGGAAGTCAGGGAGCCGGCACCAAGTCGGTGGGTTTTTCACGCTGGCCGCTGCAGCATGGGTAGGAGTTCACAGGCAGCGTGGCGTGGGCAGGGCGAGTGGAAGAGCCCTCTGGGCAGCGGGAACCCTGTTTACAGAGGCAGGGGGACGGGAAGCGGGGTGTCTTCCCGGTTTGGGGGCTGTGCGTACCCTCAGTGTGAGGAAGGGGCTGGAATGCGGACGAGGGTCCGATCCTAGGGGCTGACATCCCTCCCTGTGGAGGAGGTTTTATGAGGCCGTCGATGAGGAGTCGTGGAGAGTACCGAGTGGAGGACAGCCGTGGGGTTGGTTTGCCTGGGCTGAGAGGGGACCCTCTGGTATGTGGAGGAGAAGCCGGGGCTGTGGAGGGAGGGCTGCGGGGTTGGCATTCACGTTCCCGCGGGCGGGCGCTGTGAGCAGCCGTCCTGACCGAGACTGAGACCGTGGGAGCCTGGCCAACTGGACACAGGGAGGGGAGGGACCGGCTAGAGGGACAGTGGAGACTCGGTGACCTGTGAGGGTCAACCCAAGGCCCACAAGGGTGGTCAGAGGCTCTCGGGCGGCCCTCAGCGGGGCTGGTGGGGGGACGGGCCTTGGAGCCAGACTCCCCCCGACTCCCCAGCTGCAGGCGCCGGGCCTCGGCTCCCTGCCAGATGCTGCTCCCGGGACCCTGCGCCTTCCCTGTGGGGGAGAAAGGAGATGCGTTTTAATAGATTTGTATTGGTTTCAGGGAGGAAGGGAGAGGGAGGGAGAGAGAAACACCAATGATGAGAGAGTCATGGACCGGCTGCCTCCTGCACGCCCCACACTGGGGATGGAGCCCGCAACCCGGGCCTGTGCCCTGACCGGGAATCGAACCGTGACCTCCTGGTTCATAGGGTGACCCTCAACCACTGAGCCACACCGGCCGGGCAGGAGATGCGTTTTCCTTTCTAAGAAAGTGAGGCTGGCGCAGTGAAACGGCTCTCTGCCCAGGGCCGCGCTGGCTGCACCGGCCTATCGGAGAGTCACACCCATCATGTGGGCACATGTGACCCGCCCACTCGTGAATCTGGTTCTGAGCCCCATGAGCAGCTCACGCACGGGCTCTGCGGTCTCCCCCCAGGAGCCCTGGAGCGCCCAGCACATCCCCGCGCTGTTCTCCGCCTTCTGCGGCCTCCTGGTCTCGCTGTCCTTCCACCTGAGCCGGCAGAGCAGCGACCCGTCCGTGCTCCTGTGAGTACCGCGCCCCGAGCTCGACGCAGGCAGCTGTGACACTCCCTGCGCTGGAAACACGCTCCACACTGCAGCGCACGCACAGCTGAGACACACACACTCTGTGCTGGGACACACACATACATCTGTACACACCTGTGCTCTAACACACGCGTGTGAGTCACATGCCCTGTGATGTAACACACGCACACCTATGAGTAACATGCCTGTGCTGTAACATGCACACATGTGTGAGTTTCTCACACACACACACACACACACACACACACACACTGTGTGTGGGTCCCTGCAGCCTTGCTCTCTTACGGGGAGTGGGGGGGTCGCACTCTTCCTAGCTGGTCCACATGGGCGAGGGAGGTGAGGGGGGGAGTTGCAGGTGACCAGAAACCCCTGAGCTGCCAGCACACATTGCAGTGCCTCTGTGCTCCCGAGTAAAGCTCA
>NW_005871626.1:471797-474415 GCF_000147115.1 Myotis lucifugus
GGGGTGCATGGTGGGGGAGGTGAGAAGGGAGTGGGGAGCCCGAAGCCCAAGCCTGCCTGGCCTTTCCCATGGGCGAGCATCTGAGAAGCGCCCGCCTCAGCCAAGACCCTCTCTGTGCCCAGCCAGTGGCCCCGCTGCCTCGAATGCGGGCCCTTTTCCTTATGGGGAAGGAGAGAGCCTCATGTCGTCTCTGTGAGTGTGGGGTCCGCGTTGAGGTCTCGCCACGGCCAAGGCCACGGCCACGTTCCCAACAGTCAAACACGTGTCCTCCCACTTCCAGGTCCTTCGTTCGGCGCAGATGGTTTCCTAAAAGCTCCCGCCCGGACCCGGAGGAGCTGGCGGAGGACCCTCTCCCGGGGAAGATGAGAGACTCGGTGGTGAGCCACCGGGGGACAGTCCGGGCACCGCATGGCACGCGGGGAGCCGCACACGCAGGATCGCGCTGGCATGGCCACGCCAGGGCCCGTGACAGCCGCGGCCCCAGGTCTCCCCCTCCCCCGGGGGGTCCTCCGAGTCGGGACTGGTGGCCGCGCTCTCTGCTTTGTTGTGGCACAAGTCACACGTGGAGCAGTGAGCTGCGGCCAGCGGCGCCCGATGGCCTCTCGTGCGTGTGGCTGGAGGTGCCGGGAGGGGCCTGCCTGCATGGGTCTCGCACACTTTGAAAGGCTCAGCATGAGGTAGAGCCGTCCTGGTAGGGGATTTCATGTGATGTGTGTGCCCTTCTCTGCGAGGCTTCCGGCCCAATTATAATATTTTAATGAGACCGTCGGATTCAGCTTTCACGGTTTGATGCATAATATTCTTGTGCTGTAATGTGAGCATAAGATTCCCTCCTTGTGTCTGGATTTGTTTCTCTGTGTCTTTCTCTGGCCGTCTTATTCTCTCTCTTTTTTCTCTTTGTCTCTCTCTTCTTCTCTTTCTCTCTCTGCCTTTCTCTCTCTCTAGTCTCTCTGTATCTCTCTTTCTTTCCCTATCTCTCTCCCCCTCCCTTCCTGTCTCTAAGATCAATAATAATAATAAAAAAGATGCCCTAACCTGTTTGGCTCAGTGGATAGAGCGTCGGCCTGCGGACTGAAGGGTCCCGGGTTCGATTCCGGTCAAGGGCATGTACCTTGGTTGCGGGCACATCCCCAGGAGGGGGTGTGCAGGAGGCAGCTGATCGATGTTTCTCTCTCATCGATGTTTCTAACTCTCTATCTCTCTCCCTTCCTCTCTGTAAAAATCAATAAAATATATTTTTTTTAAAAAAAGAATAGCAGCTAAAAGCTTTAAAAATCTGAAAAAGAAGTATAAGAAAGAGGAACTTAGCTCTTTGAGATTTAATAGTATATTATAAAGACTTCCCCGCTGGGAAGCTTGTCCAGGGTCCCTGCGCTGGGGCCTGATTTGCTTGGTGGCAGGGTTGCCGAGGGAAACACAGAGACATAACCCTGACGGCCGCTTTCTCGCCCCAGAAGGACGTCCTGAAGTCGGACCTGCTCCTGTGCTCCGTGGCCGCGGTTCTGTCCTTCGCTGTGAGCGCCAGCACCGTGTTCCTGTCCCTGCGCGTACGTGTCCACGCGCTGGTCCCCTTCCCGCGGGCTGGAGGGGACGGGGAACCAGAGGAAGGAAGCAGGACCGGCTGGGAGGCCTGGGGGGTGGCCCTGGGCGGTGGGGACTGGATCCCGGCTGAGGCTTGGCCCACAATTGCAGGCAGGTTTGGCTCTTTTTTTTGGGGGGTGGTAATCCTCACCCAAGTTTTTCCATTGATTTTTAGAGAGAGAGGAAGGGAGGGGAAAGAGAGAGAGAAACATCGATGTGAGCGAGTCACATCAGTTGGTTGCCTCCTGCATGCCCCCAACCAGGACTGGGGGTCAAACCTGCAACCCTTGGGTCCGGGAGCCGTCTCTCTAACCACTGAGCACTCCGGCCAGGGCATGGGTTCGGCTCTTTGTTGACCCTTTCTCTCCCCCAGCGGGCGTTGTGTTGCTGCCTGCCTGTGGGCCCCACCACCGTGAGGTGGGTCAGTAGTAGTAGCACAGGCTGAGTGAGGCCCCAGCGAGTGGCACGCAGGTCACAGCGCCAGCGCCAGAGAGATTCAGTAGAGAAACAGAAGCAGAGAAATCTCAGTGGGATTGGCGGCTTGAGCTTCTGACGGGCAGCTGCTGTCTCTATAAAAATGTTACATATTTATGAATTCCTTCAATGAGGCAGAATCCATTAGCTAGTTTTGTTATTCTTTTTTAAAATATATCTTTATTGATTTCAGGGAGGAAGAGAGAGAGAGAGAGACATTGATGAGAGAGAAGCCTTGATTGGCTGCCTCCTGCACACCCCCTACTGGGGATCGAGCCTACAACCCGGGCATGTGCCCTGACCAGGAATCGAACCATGACCTCCTGGTTCATAGGTTGATGCTCAACCACTGAGCCACGCCGGCTGGGCAGTTTTGTTATTCTTCAATCTCCTTTTTTTTAAAGTATTCCGTGGCCAGAACTCCCTGGGCCTCACGACTTCCACGGGCCGGTTCTCCGCCCACCTTCTTGGTTCTGGGTGGTTCTCAGCCCAGAGCTGGGGCTCATGATGAAGGAGGCACCGTTCTGAGGCCCGAAGGGCGAGGCCTGAGCTTGCATCTGTGC
>NW_005871626.1:474739-486144 GCF_000147115.1 Myotis lucifugus
TTATAATTAAAAATAGTAATTTTTTTATTGATTCATAAAGTATAGGGTTATGTATGGAATAGCACATCGGGTCAATGGCCTCCACGGCTTTCTGGCACATCCGCAAACCATGGTCTTCATTGGTCTTCATTGTCCCTGCTCCTGGGCCATCATTGGTACTTGGTCATGCTTATCGAATGGAAGGGATTGAAATCAAAGGGCAACAGATATTAGAATCTGATTCAATAAACCAAGTAAAATTAGGCTTTTATTTTTTGTTGTTGTTGTTAATGCTCACGCAAAATTCCAATCTTGCGTGAATTTTGGGACACCCTGTACATCTTGTCCTGAAAGTCAATGTGACCAGCGTTTGAAAGTCCGATCGCACCCACCCACCCCCGGGACCCAGGGCCTCTCTGGCCAGGAGCCGCTCAAACCTCTCCTTTAAGTCGGCGTTTTCCTAACAGCGCTGCGGATGAGGGCGGCTTCTGTTCCTCTTAATTTCCATATTTTTGCAGCGACCTGGCTGAGGGGGTCATGTGTCTCTGAATTGGTGACAGATGTTGACAGGACTCTGTCCACGTATTTCCTAAGTGGCTGCATCGCACTGGCTGTGACGGCCCCGATCGGACAGCGTCGAGCTCCTCTAAACTGAGAAATCAGAAAAAGGGGTTTTGCGGAGCAGGAAGCCTGATCTAACTGGTTGTCTTTTAGGAGCAGTTGACATGGGGAATGTTCTAGTGTGGTGGTTCTCAACCTTCTGGCCCTTTCAATACAGTTCCTCATGTTGTGACCCAGCCATAAAATTATTTTCGTGGCTACTTCATAACTGTCATGTTGCTACTGTTATGAATCGTCATGTAAATATCTGATATGCAGGATGGTCTTAGGCGACCCCTGTGAAAGGGTCGCTCGACCGCCAAAGGGGTCGCGGACCCACAGGTTGAGAACCACTGTTCTAGTGAGAGTGACTTTGGTTTTGTAATCAACATCATTCTGATAGGCTGCAAGGGAACCTGTATCAGGAACTTTAGCTCCTCTTTGTTCAATTTCACTCTTCCCAGTTTCCCGGCCCCTGAACAGGATGAAATAAAAATGGACATTTACTGAGCCCCGACTCTAGATCGGGAGGCATTCTGCTGGGTCACCGTTTATGTTACGGCGACCTGTTACTCCTTATGAATTAAAGGGGGGGGTATTGCCTATGTCCCACGCGCCTGAAGACACATACTTGATCCGTGGCCGTCCTGGGCGGGTTTGTGTCTCCCGCAGACGCCGCCCACCTGATGTGGTTCGAAAGGCTCTACGTGCGGCTGCAGTGTTTTGAAAAGTACATCCTGTACCCAGCCATCATCCTCAACGCGCTCACCATCGATGCGTTCTCCATCAGCAACTACCGGCGGCTCGGGACCCAGTAAGTGGGCGATGGCTCATCTCCTCCCGGCGGGGCTCACGACCTTGGCGAGACCCAGTGAACTTTCTCTGGACGGGAGGTCGGCTTCGTGGGGTGTTCCCCACCTCGCAGAGTGCAGAGCTGGGCGGGTGGGCGTTTGCAGAGCAGCCAGGGTGCCGACGGAGGCGGAGCTGGAAGTGGTGTTGGGAATGACTGTCGTCGGGTTTGGGAATCATCCTGCAGCGTAGACAGTGAGCGCTCACGGGAAGGCGTGAGGCCGGGGCTCCCCGAGTCCCTGCCTCGTGTCACTTCATTCAGCAAGTGCACTGGCGTTCAGTGCTGGCGGGGTGTCACTGACGCGCCCCCGGGGCAGAAGCACCGACCGTGTGCAGTCGAGTCACTGGTTCCATTCATGCAGATTAACTCTGGGTTCACAGACGGAAATCCACCGGATCATGTGTGGATTTGTCCTTCTGCCCGAGGGGTTCTGGTCCAGTGAGCTGTTGGAGGAGGAGGCTGGGAAAGACATACTGTCCCAGATGTGCTCGGGAGTCACGTGGCTCAGACATTACGTGCCCAAGTCAACCCTGATGCCTGATCCCAGGCGGGCGGGCGGGGCCACTCCTGCTCTTCCTTTCAGGGGGGTGAGGATGGATCCGGAATATCTGCCAAAGGCCGAGCAGGCTAAGCCCCAAGGCCTCTGGGTCCTGGGATCCGAGCAGGTTCCTGGTCACGCGCGGCAGACACTGACATGCATGGCCCCGTCACCTCCTGCCCGCCTGCCTCCCGGTCCAGACCTGGCTCGGGGAGGCCAGGGCAAGAGGCCCTGTCATTGGTACTTAGGATCCCAGGCTTCGGTCGAGGGGTGACAGTGAGCCTCGCAGGGTAAGGAGGGCGGACGCTGGGACTGCGGAGGCCTGTCGCTGCCCTAGGCCTGCAGATAAGCTCCCGTCCTTCCGAAGGAGGGGGTGATCCAAGGCCTCGGGGGGCCATGGAGGCGTCTCGAGGGGCAGCCCCTGCTGGGGATCCCTTCGGGGCTGAGTGTAATCCCAGCTCCGCCCGCGAGCACTGAGACAGGGGACCCCAGTCCCCGAGACGCCGGTTCCTGCTCTGTCAGGGGAGGGTGGTCCCCGATTGACCAGGTGCAGAAGGTGCAGGGGATGCGAATTCTGTGAGCCCTGGACGCCGGCGCGGCTCACCGTCCTCCGTCTCCGCCCGCAGCTGGGACAGCTTCCTGCTGATCGTGGCGGGCATGAAGCTGCTGCGAGCCTCCTTCTGCCACCCCGGGCGCCAGTTCGCGCCCCTGGGCTTCGCCGTCCTCTTCTTCCACTTCGACTGCAGGGGCCTGTCCGAGAGCTTCCTGCTGGACTTCTTCCTCGTGTCCATCCTGTTCAGCAAGGCAAGTCCTCGGCCCTTCCCTTCACTCAGTCTCCAAGGTGCATTTCTTACCGGATGGCCTCTTCCTTGATTTTCTGACGCAGTTGGTAAGTCTTGCACTAAAGTTGAACCACATGGCCCGGCCGGAGTGGCTCAGCGGGTAGAGCGTCAGCCCGCGGACCAAAGGGTCCCGGCTTTGATTCCGGTCAAGGCACGTACCTCGGTTGCAGGCTCCTCCCCGGCCCGGGCCCTGGTTGGGCTCATGCAGGAGGCAACCAGTCGATGTGTCTTTCTCACATCAACGTTTCTCTCTGTCTCTCCTTCTCCCTTCTACTCTCACTAAAAATCAGTGGAAAAATATCCTCGGGTGAGGATTAACAACAAGAAAACAAAAACCAAAACAAAAATAGACAGAGAAGAAAAGGCTAAATAAAACCCAAAACAAGAATGGGGACCGTGTATCAAAGAGAAGTTGGATGTAAAGGATGAAGGAACTGGAAGGAAGGCAGAGCGCTGCATAAACCCTATTATTATCACATTGCACCCCAAGAACAAGGTAGCTCTCTCTCACCATCACCTGATTCTTCCCGTGGACGTCCACCCTAGCCTCCTTCAGGGGACCCACCCCTGACCCCGTGCACAGCCAGAAACGCTCACCAGTGCAGGATTCCATGTAACCCCTAACTCTTGGGGGTTTCCACGGGACCTGTGAGAGGTGTGCACTCCTGCCTCCTGGCGGTTGTAACATGCCCGTGTGCCCTGGTGGCTTCATTTGCATGCACGGATACGCTAACGAGCAGCTATGAGCTAGGACCCTGGCTGAGGCTTCCTGTCCCATTCCGTTGGGGTCTGAATCACCTGGCTGCATAAGGCCGGCTCATCAAGACCGAGGTTGTCGCACTTCCCTCATTAGCTCCCACTCATTTGCCTAAGTAGCTCTCTCCTGCTGGGCGCGCTCCTGCCCTCTGCAGCCCCCTTTCTCTTTTTCGTTACAATTTTCCAAAGTGCACTTCACGGGTGACAAACTGTCACCCTGGTGGCTCTCTCCTCTCTCGGTGTTTCCTGCCCTTCAGGTTTTATTTCCACTTTATTGCAGTAGGCTAATCAGGTTCCTACTGCTTGATACCTCTTGCCTGAAAAATTCTGCTGTGGTTTTGCATTTATTAGTAAATATGGTGTTTACTGCCATATAGCACTCACAGTCTTCATCAGGCTTAAGGAAAATGCTTTTATTACTGAGTTTCAAGGGGCTTTTTGTGAGTGAGTTGAATTTATTTTCCAATATTCTTCCTGCATTCATTGAGCATCATAAGGTTTTTCTTTTTTTACTTTTTTTACTTTCTTCATTTTTAAAATATACTGACATTTCTTCTAATGTTAAAACATTATGGGATGAACCAAACTTGATCATATTTTTGTACATTTATAGATTCATTGTGTAAACATTTTATTGAGGAATTTTGCATTTATATTAATAGGTGAGAACATGTGTATTATTCTTGTTTACTTTAATATGAAAGAATACTCTCCCAATGTGAACCGTGAAGTTTTTCTATGATGGACACTTGAAGGCTATGTATTTTCCTCTATAAACTGCTTTAGCTGAGTCCCACAGGTTAGGATTGGTACTACTGCTTTTCACTGTCATTCATTTTTAAATATTTTGTCATTCTGACTACCATTTACTCTCAGTTAGTTCAGGGTTGTGTTTGTTGTTATATCCAAATGCAGACTTTGTGGTTATTATGGCTATTGCTATTTTTCCCTCTTTTTACTATTAACTTCTAATTTAATTGCAAAGAGATTTGCATGGTATCATTTTTTTTAGCCTGGGTTAAGACTTCTTTTTTTAGTTTAGGAAGTTATATCTTGTAAATGTACATATGCTTGAAAATTATATAATTCTCATCGGTTAGCTGCAAGGTTCTAATATACGTATCTCTTAGCTAAAGCTTATCGATTCTGTTGGCAAGCTATTTTATGTGATTATTTATTAAATTATCATTTTCTGAGATGTATGTCTTAAACTCTCTCCCTATTATAATACATTTGTTCATCTTACCCTAATCTTGTCCATCTTTGTTTTTGATATCTTGCAATTATGTGTTCAAGTATATTCATTCCAGTTATTTTATCTTTCTGGTGACTCTTCCTTCTTCATTTTTATCATTATGTACTACTTTTTTTTATTTTTTAGAGTAAAAGTCTATTTTGTCTAATTTTTAAAAATATATTTTTTTATTAATTTCAGAGAGGAAGTGAGAGGGAGAGATAGAAACATTAGTGATGAGAGACAATCATTGATCGGCTGCCTCTTGCATGCCCCCACACTGGAGATCAAGCCAGCAACCCTGGCATGTGCCCTTGACCGGAATCGAACCTGGGACCCTTCAGTCCGCAGGCCGGCGCTCTATCCACTGAGCCAAACTGGCCAGGGCTGGTGTCTTTTTAAAAATTCTCTTACCTAAAACTTTCTGAGTTATTTTAATATTTCTTATAAAAGCACTTATAAAAGCCGGATTTTTCTTTTTAATCCAGATTGAGAATCTATATTGTAATAGGCAGGTTGTATCTGTCTACATTTACTGTGATCACTGATGCTTTTTATTGTATTTTTGTTGCATATTTGTGATTTTTCTTTGTTTCCCCCTCCCCCACTCCTTCTTCCTTATCTTGTATTAACCAGCATGGGCCTTCTTCGGTCCCCTTTTCCCTCTAGAGCTTTGGAAATGGAATATTGTGTATCTGGTCCCTTCGTGCCATGTCCACCCGTTCCTTCTTGCTCATTTTCCTACTCCCCACAGCACTACCTTTGCCTCAAAATGTCTGATAGTTTTCCCCAGTTCTTTTGTTCTGGCTTTAACCCCAGTTGAGCTCCTTAACCTGTTCCCCTGGGCCCCCCAAGGGTCTCCCCACCTTCCCTGCAGCGTCTGCCCTTTCTCGGCGGCTCTCACTTTGGCCGTGTCGGAGCGTGAGAGTGAGTCTCTGGTTCCTGGCTTTGCTTACGTGGAAATACCAGCCGCCGAGCTCAGCAAAACGTAATTGTGACGGATGCGGGCAATCACAGTGCCGCGCAGTGGGACCTGTTAGGGCTTTAGCTGGGCAGACGGGGCTGGCCCCGCGGCTGCCTGTCTGCCTGTGGCTGCTCGGCCTGACCTACTTCCAGGCCTTCTCAGAAGGCGGATGGAAACCTCGCAGGACATAGTCCTGCCCTGGAACCCAGCGGGAGGAACTTTCCATAACTTCCTGTTGAGGGTATTTGAGGGGTCAGACATCACATAAGGTCATCTTGTTTATGCTTGCAGTCTTCACCCTGGCATCCATCACAGGTTAATTATTGTTTTTTGAAATATACACTTATTTTTTTTTTAAATATATTTTATTGATTTTTTACAGAGAGGAAGGGAGAGAGATAGAGAGTTAGAAACATCGATGAGAGAGAAACATCGATCAGCTGCCTCCTGCACATCTCCCACTGGGGATGTGCCCGCAACCCAGGTACATGCCCTTGACCGGAATCGAACCTGAGACCTTTCGGTCCGCAGGCCGACGCTCTATCCACTGAGCCAAACCGGTTTCGGCGAAATATACACTTATTGATTTCAGAGAGGAAGGGAGAGAGAGAGAAACATCAATGATGAGAGAGAATCACGGATGAGCTGCCTCCTGCACGCCCCACACTGGGTACTGAGCCCGCAACCTGGGCATGTGCCCTTGACCGGAATCGAACCGTGATCTCCTGGTTCATAGGTCGACGCTCAACCACTGAGCCACACCGGCCGGGCTGTTCTAACCTATTCTTAGCAGGTGCCTTGATGTAGGACAAGGGGAGGTAAGAAGGAGAAGCCAGCAGTAGTCGCCCCGTCCCAGCCGGAACACCCGTGTGTGCTTGACCTTGACGCCCCTGCACCATGGTCGTCACCTCTGATGAATCTTTCCTCTGCTTTCAGCTCGGGGACCTGCTCCAGAAGTTACAGTTCGTCATGGCGTACGTGGCTCCTTGGCAGATGGCGTGGGGCTCGTCGTTCCACGTGTTTGCGCAGCTTTTTGCAGTCCCTCGTATCCTTTCCGCTGCTATTTTTACCCACATTTCCTGGATGTAAGCTTTTCTCTTTTTTTAATATATTTTTATTGATTTCAGACAGGAAGGGAGAGGGAGAGAGATAGAAACATCAACGGTGAGAGAGAATCATGGATTGGCTGCCTCCTGCACACCCCACACTGGGGATGAAGCCCCCAACCTGGGCATGTGCCCTGACCGGGAATCGAACCCTGACCTCCTGGTTCACAGGTCAACGCTCAACCCCTGAGCCACGCCAGCCGGGCAATCCATCTGATTTAATATTTCCTACATTTTTGTTTCCCAGGATGTGGTTCCGGGCTACTTGCACCGGGACCCCTGGGGGAGTTTGCTAAATAGACCCCTCAGCCTGGCACCTACGTTAATACCCCATCTCAGGGGTGCACCCTGGGATCCCCACCTTCGCAAGCCTCCCTGGCAAATCGTATCCCCCCGATGTGTGTGACCCAATCTAGGCCCTGGCAGCCCGTCGTTGGCTCGTGTTGAGGACGGCTTGGCTTCCTTTCACACGCACGTTTGTAAGGAGTCCCTGGGACCTGAACTCCGTGTGCAGAGATGGAATAGTACTTGGGGTCATCATTAAGTGATACCGTAGTCTAGATTTTTTTATTTTTAATTCTCGCCCGAGGATATTTTTTCCATTTTTGTTTCGTTTTGTTTTGTCTTCAGAGAGAGTGGAGGGAAGAGGAGTGGAGAAGAGAAACGTCGATGTGAGAGAGACACATCGATTGGTTGCTCCCGGTACGTGCCCTTGACGGAATGGAACTGAGTCCACAGGCCGATGCCCTAACCACTGATCAAACCAGCCAGGGCTATTCTAGATTTTTTTTTTTAATTTAAAATGCCCTCCTGCAGATTTATGTGTGAAAAAAACCTTTTCTAAGCAAACCACGAGCCGGCTCACAGTGCACATTGTTGTGTGTGTCTATTCTTAGACCGGCACTGAGATTTCTAAAGTTCCTCAAGGTTATTCGGCAGAACAAGCTACGGGGGGAAAGTGGCTAAAGTGTAAGCGTGTGCACGGCCCTTTCCTGGAACTGCAGTCGTTTTCGGCCAGTCTCCGTGCTTGGCTCCTAAAGCTCTCGCTCTGGTGACACCCCCGCTAGCCACGGTCACCTTCCCAGCCTCGATCGGCTGCCAGGGTGGAGCCCAGCGCCCTGCGAGCAGGATGTCATGGGATAGATGGTTCAGGAAACTGGACAGATAGGCCCTCCAGATGCAGCTCTCAGGCCCCTGCATGCCAGCCCTGGGTGCTGGAGTCATTTTGAAAAGTTCATTGTTGTATCCCTCTGTTAGGACCTGCGGGTCCATCCTGGCGCGGGGAGGGGGCTGGTTAGCTCCGTTGGGGAATTGAATTCGCTCTCGGGCCGGCAGGGCGCTGTTGGGTAAATTGCTTTTTCCAGTTCCGGCCTGTTTCCTCCCTCGGGAGCCTCTGTCAGTTTCCGAGCCGGTAAGCCCCAGGGAGAGACGAGACTGGTCGCCCCTGTAATACGTGTGGAGACCACGCAAGATCCTGGCCTGCGGATGAGTAGCCAGATGCAGCCGGACGATCTGTTAAGAGTGTATCTTAGGGTGGCTGCTTTCTACTCTTTTTGAGCTTCTACTGATTTTTTTTTTTAAGTATTAACGTTGATGCTGTCATTTTAAATGTACTGGGTCCAAGGCAGCTTTGAAAGGTGGTACCAGGGACCTGTTAGGTTGACCTCTTGGCTCTGTCGGTAGGACATAAAAAGGCTGCGTGTGGCCCGGCCGGCGTGGCTCAGTGGTTGAGCGTCGACCTGTGAACCAGGTCACAGTTCCATTCCCGGTCAGGGCACAGGCCCGGGTTGCAGACTCGATCCCCAGTGTGGGGTGTGCAGGCGGCAGCTGATCCATGATTCTCTCTCATCATTGATGTTTCTCTCTCTCCCTCTCCCTTCCTCTCTGAAATCAATAAAAATATATTAAAAAAAAAAAAGGAGGCTGCAGGTGCCCGCTGTCTCAGCCCCAGTTCCCTGTCACCCCTTAGCGACCACGGTCAAGTCTTACCTGCTTGCCCCGAGCGTGCGTGTCTCATTGGTCGTCCCTAAATGAAACCCCGCGGCCATCTTCCTTTCTGGGCGAGAAAATGGCTGGACTATAAATGGAACAGTGAAAAGACCACTTGCCTTAGCTCCCGGCTCCCAGACTCGGCCTTGCTCTTCTTCCAGACGTTGGCCACGTCCGTCTTCTCCACCCCGCTGAGCCCGTTCCTCGGGAGCGTCCTCTTCATCACGTCCTACGTCCGGCCAGTGAAGTTCTGGGAGAAGAACTACAAGTAAGACCCTGACGCTGCTGCGGGCTCGCTTCCTGCGCTTGGCGCTTCCTGGGGCCTCCTCTCCGCGCGGGCCCAGGCTCCTTGCTTTGCTCTGCTGGGGGGAGGGGGACGCGGCGGGGAGCAGGTGTCTCATGGGGGCCCCCAGTTCAGGGGCTCAGCCCAGGGGCTTCAGGCTCCTGACAGAACACAGCTTGCTGGAGCCGGCCCCGGTTCCCGGCCCAGAGTTCCCAGCCCAGGTCCCAGCTGTCACCATCGCCCTCCTGGGAAGGGTGAGGTCCCTGGCGATGGGCTTTGTTAAGGGCCACAGCCCTCGATGAGAAAACAGCGCGTGTATTACCGGCTTCCTGTTTGGAGATGTGGGTGGTATTGATGGATGACTGTATACTATTGCGTTTATGATTTTACAATCGGGCCTCAGGGCCACGTGTTCACGAGTCAAACAGTGCAGTCAGATAGCAGCCCCGAACCCTGTCCCCCCTGCGGTCCGGGAGGAGACAGCAAGCCCACTCGCTCTCTGGGCAGCAGCATGGACGCTCACGCCGTGGGGCAGTCGGGCAGAAACGCAGTCGCTGAGCTAGTTGGCACCTGTGAGTGGGGGGCCCCACATGTGCAGGGAAAGCGCTGAGAAGAGCTCAGACACCCCGGCCCTTCTCAGGGGTGTATGTGGGGGTCGGGGGGGGGCAGGGCCCTGGGCGCGCAGGCAGCTTAGCCGATGACCGCTCAGATCTCAGCACCTGCATCCCGCCGCCTCCTGGGGAGACAGCTTTCCCGTTAGCGCTGCGTTAGGTGTTGGAATTCCCCACGGAGTTTGGTAAATGACTTCCGTTGAGCTCAGTCCCACTTTAAAAATTGTTGATTCCGCTGCTGAAAATTCCATTTGTCCTAGGTCTTAAGGTGAAATTAAAATTCCATCTTGGGACTCCCTGTGTCGGCGTGGGATCTGGGCCTTCATTAGAGGGAGTTTGTTGTTTGCTTTGTTCCCTGCCCCCCGGGCTCTCTCATCTCCAAGGCTGATCTGAGGGTATTTCAAAGGCGACGTGAAGCGGGAATAGGACAGCGAGTTGGGGTTGGCGGCTGTCTGAGCAGAGGGGCTCGGGGACATGGGAAACTCAAGGCCTGCTGGCATTTTAGGGGCATCGGTGGGGTGGCACCGTCTGCACAGGCAGTTATTGGGGAGACGGTTGTTGGCGGGTCACCCCTCTGGGGTGAGTCTGTCCCTCACCTCATGGCTCTGAGAAGCAAGAGGCTGCCAAGGACTGGCCGGCTTATGGAAGCTGTGACTGCAGTGAGCGCTCATAACTGAAGAGGTTTAAACTGGTCCTGGCGGCCACTTGTTACCATGGCTACCGCCAATCCGTCTTCTCCTAAACTGGTGAGAGCTGTTTTGTGGTCCAACCCAAGAAAAGGCCTGTAAGGACATCCCCCCAACTCTTTTTATTTTTTAAATATATTTTTATGGATTTCAGAGAAGAAGGGAGAGGGAGAGATAGAAACATCAATGAGAGAGAGAATCATGGATCGGCTGCCTCCTGCACGCCCCCCACTGGGGATCGAGCCTGCAACCCGGGCAAGTGCTCTGACCGGGAATCGAACCGTGGCCTCCTGGTTTGTAGGTCGACACTCAACCACTGAGCCACACTGGCTGGGCTGCCCCCTAACTCTTGAAAGCAAGTGGCAGAGACGTTGAGCACTCGCCATGATCTCTGGAATCGTGGCAAAGAAAGGCGCTACGGGTGCACCGAGTTCTGAGACGGACACTCCGGTGGCAGTCCAGTGCCGGCTTCTGTTGGTTGGATCGGGCGCTCCACGCTGAGCAGGCACAAGGCGGGGCTCCCTAACCCTGAGAACTCCTCATCTCTTCCCTCCGCGTGTTTCCTGTACGTTTCCCTCCCTCTGTTCCCTGGGACCCCTCGCTGTGGCCTTGTCAAACTGGAGCCATCATCCTCACCTCCCGTGCGTTCCCCACCCGCACGGCCACGTCTGCAAACCAGCTCTCTGGCCTGCGGAGGTCTCACCGTGACTTCTCCCTGTTCTGTGGCCCCTACAGCACCAGGCGCGTGGATAACTCCAACACCAGGCTGGCCGCCCAGATGGAGAGGGACCCAGGTGAGATGTTTGTTCCCTTCCTTCTCTTCCATTCAAACGATGTCCTTTGTCCTGTGGGTGGAGCCCTTCGATCCAACCAGGGGATGAAGTACTTGCTCTTTGAAATGACCGCGGAGACCACGCGCGTCTTGGTCAATACGCCGACGTAAAGATAAAGCTGAGCAGACAGGCGG
>NW_005871626.1:486798-488626 GCF_000147115.1 Myotis lucifugus
GACAGTGTCCTGAGTGCACTGTGCCTTTAATTATGCATAATTTTATCTCATTTTAATCTAATTATGCAGGTATGTAGTCAGTGTGTTCTGAGGAGATCACTTTGGGTGGATTAAGTTGTTTTGTTTCATTTAAACATCAAATCGTTTGGACAATTAGGCAAAAGTTAAATTTCTCATTCAGGCCCTTCCTTTAAAACTGCCAGAGACTCACATCTCTATTTAGTGTCAGAGAATCATCATAGGAAAGGAATGAAATGGAGGTCAGGCAGCTTCTTCTGCATAGAAACCAAGCGTGCTGACGCTTCGTGCGACTCCATGACACGGCTCAGCCCACGTGGAAGATGAGTGACATGGGCCCCTATGACAGGTGACGTGAAGAAATCTTGTCTCGCCCTGGCCGGTGTGGCTCAGTGGATAGAGCATCGGCCTGGGAACTGAAGGGTCCTGGGTTCGATTCCAGTCAAGGGCATGTACCTCGGTTGCAGGCTCCTCCCTGGCCCTGGTCGGGGCTTGTGTGGGAGGCTATCGATCAATGTGCTGCTCTCACACCGATGTTTCTGTCTGTCTCTCCCTCTCTCTTCCACTCTCTGAAAATCAATGGGAAAATATCCTCGGGTGAGGATTAAAGAAAAAGAGAGAGAGAGAGAAGAAAGCTCGTCTCTATCTTAAGAGCGCTGATTCTCCACCAGGGCCTTCAGGAATGGGCTGGGAAGTCCTGGGCAGCACGCCCAGCTGTTCGATTTGAAAAGCTGACCCAGCCTGGGTGTAGGGAATCCACTAGATAAGGTCCCAGGGAAGATACACAGGCGACCCACCTGGCGGGTGTGGGTGTCCACCTGAGACAATCGTGCAGCTGGGAAGAGGGCAGAGGTCCTGGAAATGGAGGGAGGTAGGAAGATGGGGAAAATGTTAGAAGAAAGGAAAAGGGAGAGGCTTGGGCGTGGAGGAGCGGGAACAAAGGCCCCGAGGTTACAGCTGACTGAGTCGGGGAACAGAGGGGCCCGCCTGGGACATGTTGAAGGTGAGGCATTGTAGACACACAGGAGAAGTAGACACGTGGGTGTAAGGTCTAGAGCAGCGGTCACCGACCGGTGGCCCGTGGACCACTGGTGGTCCCTGAGGTCCGAAAGGTTGGCGACCGCTGGTCTAGAGCTCAGACAGGGGGTCCCCGCGGGAGACATGGATTTGTAGGTGTTCTGCATTTAACTCGACTTCAGTCCAATTGTGTAGATGAGACGGCGTAGAACATGTGTCAGGGAAAAACAGGCGGGTCCCACCACATCCACTGAGATGGCGAAGCATCTGAAAAGCCTGATTTAGCCCTGATCACGTGACAGCTCTGCTTCCTGGGTCTGAGGGCGCAGAACCCAGCACTCACCCGGCATGTGTCTCGTCCGTCTTCAGCGAGCGATGACAACAACCTCAACTCCATCTTCTACGAGCACCTGACGCGGTCCCTCCAGGAGTCCCTCTGCGGAGACCTGGTCCTCGGGCGCTGGGGGAACTACAGCTCCGGTGACTGCTTTATCCTGGCCTCCGACTACCTCAACGCTTTCGTCCACCTGATCGAGGTCGGAAACGGCCTCGTCACCTTCCAGCTCCGCGGGCTGGAATTCCGAGGTGAGGATCGCCTGGGTGTGGAGGTTGCTGGGAGTCAGTGACTTGAGTTATCACATAAAACTTAGATAGGAAGTCCCCTCTAACGAGGAAGGACTGCATGCCTGCCTGGTAGAATGAGAGGGAGTGTGGCCCAGCTGCCTTCACCCAGTTATAAGTGGTCATCTTCCCCTCAAAAAAGGCAAGAGGGCCCGGCCGGCATGGCTCAGTG
>NW_005871626.1:494828-497998 GCF_000147115.1 Myotis lucifugus
CGGAACAAAAGCATGGATGGAGTGTTTGTGTGAACTAATATAAATTCAAAGTAAACATCATTACATAAAAGGGTACGGTTTTGTTTTTTTTTTTTGTTTTATTCATTTCAAATGGGCCGGATCCGGCCCACGGGCCGTAGTTTGCCCACGGGCCGTAGTTTGCCCACGGCTGCTGTAGGGCCTGCAGCAAACCGATCAGTGACCCCTTCGAGCATTAGACTTGAACCTGGCGTTAACGGGGAACAGTCCAGACCCCAGAACCCTGGGTGTCTGTATTGCAGGGTCCGTGCAGGTTTGCTGGGCAGATGCGAGGGGATCGTGCACATGAAAGCCCGGCAAGGTCCCTACTCAGTAAACGTCCCTTTCCTCCTGCCGTCTCTCACGTCCCTGCTCCCATCTGCACCCTGCTCTGCCTGGCTGGCGGCCTTGCCGAATGGAGGCCCCTGCTACTTGTTCAAACTCTTTCCACGGGCCCTGCTCTCTCTGCGTGAAAACAGCCCGTTTCTCTTCTTAAAGAACAAAAGCAAAACGAAGCTCCCCTGACCCTCCCAGCCTCTCACCCTGTCACCCAGGTCTGATCTCTGACTCACAGGGGAGCCCTTGACCTTCCGTGCACAGGGCTCACGGCTCGAGTCACAGCACCCCGGCCGTGATCTGCACGTCGCTCGATTCGCAGGTTTCTAGGAATTTCAATTTCCTGTACAATTTGCAAACCAAAGGCCGCAGAGGTTCGCTCTGGCGGGCTGAGCGGAGCGCTTTCCCAAGGCTTCCTCGGGCCGGCTCTTGGCGTAGCTTCCGCCGAGGTCCCTGACCAGGTGTTCCTCGCCTGCCCGGCTTTATTTATTTTCCCTGATTAAGCACCATGCGTTCCAGCTGCTTTCCGAGCTTGGTTTTGATGGGATTTCCTGGGTTTCAAACAGCTCCTAATCCTCTGTGACAGCCCCTCAGCGTTCCAAAGGCGGCGATGAGATCAGTCTGGGAGCGATGCAGTGGTTTGGGGGGAGGCTCGCTTTCCGGGGGGCCCACCCCTGTGAGCCCTGCCCCGCATTCTCAGTGCAGCAATGACTTGCAGGAGGTAACTGATTGTGCACGTTGCCCCAGGCCAGTGTTCGGATCCACGAGGTTCTGATTTCTTGGGTAGATCGTGGGGGCGGGAGGCCCACCGTGTGAGGGAGGCTGGAGCCCCACCTCTGCTTCTACCCAACAGCTGTGCCCTGCATTTCATATGCTAGAGTTCAATACATGGGGGCGCTTGCAAAGGATTGATTCTGGCGCTCAAACGATTTCTAAGCATCATTTTAAGAGACCCAGCGAAAGTGGTCCCCAAAAGGCTGCCCCAGGTTGGACGCTCTCCAAGGGTGCTGTGTCGCAGCCGCACTAACGCTGGACAGTTCATCCTTTTAGTTTTCCTAGTCTCATGGGTAAGATCCTGTATCTCCCTCTTCCTTCGTTTGTATTTCCATTATTGCCAGGGAGGGTTTAAGACTCTGCCTACATGTTTATTGGTCAATCACATTTTTTGCCCCCGTGAATTGCCTGCCCACTTCTATGCTCTCCCCATTTTTGTTAGATACTGATCTTTAGGAGCTATTCTCATGATATTATCGGGAAAGAATGTGAAGTCTTTCAAAATCTGGGGCACACATTCCAGTGATATTCTTCTCCTTAAATCTATGAGTGAAACGTTTAATTGTTTTCCACATCCTTACCATTCTGAGATAAGCTGTACGTGGTCATGATACATTATTTTTTCTGTAACGATGGATTCAGTTTGCTAATGTTTATAGTTATGTTGAAAGCGTGAGCGGCTCATGGTGTGTGTGTGTGTGTTCCATCCTGTGTAATTTTAAAATCAGAAGTGTGCCCTTAGGTGTACCCATGCGACCTAACAAGTGATTCTCACATATTTAATGTTACAGAACGACAGGTGATGGCCCTGGCCGGTGCGGCTCAGGTGGTTGAGCGTCGTCCTTGCACTGAAGGGTGGCTGGTTCGTTTCCTGGTCAGGGCACGTGCCCGGGTTGCAGGCTCTATCCCCCGTGTGGGGCGTGCAGGAGGCAGGCGATGGGTTTCACTCTCACATCAAGGTTTCTCTCACTCTCTCCCTCTCCCTTCCTCTCTCTCTCTCAAAACCCATGAGAAAATCTTTGGAAAAAATACCAGGTCACTTGGAACACTGACTCCCAGGTCAGCCTTGCACTACAGCCCAGCGTAGGCACAGCTCTGCTTCGCTTGCTGGGACACATCCTGACTTGACCGTGACGCAGCTCCGACGGACACTCCCTGAGAAACCCTGTCTTGCAGCCTGGACTCCTTCCTGCACGGCCTCCACGCCCTCTTCAAGGGCGACTTCAGGGTCGCCGCCCGGGACGAGTGGGTGTTCGCCGACATGGACCTGCTGCAGAAGGTGGTGGCCCCGGCCATCAGGATGGCCCTCAAGCTCCACCAGGTCAGCACCCTCCTTTATAACGACCAGCCTGAAGCTGTACGAGAGGAATTCAGCTCTGAGAACGCCGGTCCCCTTCCTCGCGCAATGTTCACAAGGGGGTCTGTGACTCAGGGACGGAGCCCGCATGCTCCTGACCGGCCAGCGCAGGTTGCCCTGCAGAGCAGTTAGGGGTGGGGATGCTGATGAGGATGGGGCGGGGGGAGTTGGCTAGAGAAGGGGACCAACCAGAGGCGCCCCACTGTCCTGGGAAGTCCTGGGAATGTGAGCCACGCAGCTCTTCCCCGGGCAAGTCTAGCGTTTGAGATGGTGGGACGAGGAGTCCTCTGTCCAGCTCAGGGTCCAGAGAGCAGGGGTGAGGCCTGGGAGTGGACCAGCTGCGTGGGTCCTGGCGGCATCCTCTGTCCAGCTCAGGGTCCAGAGAGCAGGGGTGAGGCCTGGAAGTGGACCAGCCGCTAGAGACCTGGCCGCGACTATTTGCCTCGGCCCCGCCCTCCCCCCAGGATTTGCTCTGCTGCCCCGACTAGATACAGGAGTAAGAGGATATCTTAGAGATCTTAAGGTCCTTCTAACGGACAGTAGCCAGATGCCACGTATGCACACCCGCTATACCAATGCGCTATAGATCGACAGGATGTGTGAGTGTTCGCGCCTGCGTATGTAGGAGACGAGCTTCCGACGAGTAACCGTTCAAAAGACAGGGCAGTAGCTTTCTCAAGTACAA
>NW_005871626.1:500361-506022 GCF_000147115.1 Myotis lucifugus
CACAGGCGCCCAGGCCCGGGCACAGGGGTTAGTGACCGAGGGTGAGTGACGCCGCTGGCGTGTCGGACCAGGACTCCCAGGAACGGGCGACTTTAGTGTCAAAACCAGTGAAGTCCTGGCAAACGGGGTGGGTCCCTCACCCTGGCTGCTGCCCCCACCCATGCCTCCTGCCAGCGTTGGGGCTGCAGGCGTCCTGGGTCAGTGTGCGGCTCTCAGGGGGCCCACCTCCCTGCGCTGGCGCTGACATGGGTGCCCACCCGCATGCCAACCTGCACTGCTTTCCTTTAAAGGCCGGAGGAAGGGCAGGAGCCAGTCTGTCCAGGCCCACGGGGCCCTGAGCCCAAGGCCGCCCTTCCTGAGCTCGTCGGGCCCAATCCTGGAGAGCCGCCAGGCCTTCCTCCCCACGTCCTCGTCGGCCCACGGCCTGGCCCCCCGGCTGGAGGGCAGCCGGCTCTCCCTGCGCTCCTCGGCCGCGTCCCTGCACTCGCAGCCGCCGCCCGCCACCACCGGCCACCTGGGCGTCCGCGAGCGGGCCGAGGCCCTGGTCCGGTCCAGCCTGGGCTCCTCCAGCAGCTCCACCCTCAGCTTCCTCTTCGGCAAGAGGAGCTTCTCCAGCGCCCTCGTCATCTCGGGGCTCTCAGCTGCCGAGGGGGGCACCACCAGCGACACGCAGTCCTCCAGCAGCGTCAACCTGGCGCTCGGCCCCTCGGCCCGGGCCACCGGCCAGGCCACCAGGGTAAGGGGCGCCCAGGGGGCCGGGTGGGCGGGATCCTGGCTGGTGGCCCGTCCAGCTGCCCCAGACCCCTTCTCCCCCAATAGTGACAGATGACAGGTCAGCCAGGAGGCGTCTGCCGCACGGAGGCCGACAAACGTTAGTCACGCCCTGGGTAACGCTAGGCAGGCGGGTATCACAGCTCAGTCCCCGAGCCTGTGCCCACCTGGGGGTGTCCCCCCTCATCAGCGGGAGCAGGGGCCACCTCGTTCTCTTCAAACCACGCCCTGCCCGAGGGACAGGTCAGGCACAGGGCACGGCGCACGTCAGCACTGGGTTCCATCGCCACCGATTCCCATGCGAGGTCAGCTCAGTGCCGAGGCCGCCTACTTGTCTGCTTACACTTTAGAGAGAGCTCCGAGGACACCCCCAAGGGACTGTCATCAGCCAGGGTTCCAGCCAGCTACAGCGACGCATGCCCGGCACCCGGCCGCCCTCTCCTGTCCCGGGGCAGGGAGGGCACACGGGAGGCGTCAGGGCACATGGGAGACATGGGGGTACGCACATCCATGTCAGACTAGGCTCCCAGGCTCCGTCACGGCCCCGGGGCAGTTACTGGAGGTGGATGAGGCCCCCCCTTCATCCCCTTGGGGTCCCCCTGTGCTCACCCCCTGCCGCTGGCGGTCAGCAGGTTGGGCTGGCAGCATCTCGCACGAGTGGGAAGTGGCCGTACCTGTCTGCTGAGCCGTCTGCTTCTCTTTTCTCTCCGGAAGCACTTCTCCGAGCCGTGCGACCCCACGGAGGCCGCTGAGCAGGGGCAGCGTGGCGGGCGCCTGGCCGCGGGCCTCGGCGTGGTCTGCAGGAGGGCCAGCCAGGAGGACATGGGCCTGGACGACACGGCCTCCCAGCACAGCGCCTCGGACGAGCAGTAGGGCCAGGAGGGGCCCCCACACTGGGAGAGACCGAGTCCCCCACGGCTCCGCCTGCCTTCCTCTCCCTTCTGCTCCCCCCAAAACCAAAAGCAGCCAACACTGTCATCCACGTGGGCCCTCCCCGTGGACGAGTGACAGCTGGTGTGGAAACTGACTGACTGTATCTCAGGTTCTTGAACATTATCTCACATGATGGACAAAACCAGTGGACCGGGCCTCCTGCCCACTGCCCCACAGCGGAATGAGGCACAAAACTCTCCAGAATTTGGATTCAAACAAAAGCCAAGAGCCCATCTGCGACTCCCAGCCCGACGGAAATCCAACACCCGCATGCTGACCAGCTGACCTCTGCACACTCCCGTCACCAAGAAAGAGCAGTAGTGGCCACCCCACCTCACCAGCCATGGGCCCAGGCGCTGAGGTCACGTCCACACAGACCACCAGCCACGGGTCAGGCACTGAGGACACGTCCACGCATAGACACTCACTGCTCTGTAGCGTACACGCTGATGTTAGGTGCGTGTGAATGGTGACGTGCATGCAGCCATGTCCACGGCCCCGTGTGACAGCCCACATCCCCGCTGAGAGCTGGACGTGCAGCCCAGGCCGAAGGACACCGTCGGGGAGGGACGCAGTGCCCCACACGCCAGAGCGGCGTCCCAAAGGCCACCAGGCCGGGTCCTCGCGGGACACACGCTTGCTCCCCAGGCCAAGGGGTCCCCACCGGGTCCCGGGCCACCTGCACACTCCTGTTTTTTTGGAATTAAAGGGTTTGTAGTTACTGCTGTTTCCAGTTCTTTTCGTTCTGCCGAAACTTGTCATTTCTTAAAATGAGTCCTTTCCTGGGAGGAGCATTTGGGCCGATCCTGGGACTTTTCCCACCCTGTGTCCCAGGGCTGAGCTGCAGGCTGGCCTCCACCCTGAGGGACCCATCACTCCCCAGGAACCTCCCTTCAGAAAAGCAGTACTTAGAAACACTGAAGTTGGAAACAGTCGTACACAGTTCCTCACTGCACACCCGGCACTGACGCCGGCCAAGTTCGTAGCTAATGCTAATTGCTAAGAAAGTCCCAGAAAGTCCTAGATCTTCACCAGAAATCACCAAAACACACGAAACTGAATCACACCAGTGCACCGACCACTCCAGGGCGGTGTCACCCTCCGATTCCGGGGACCAGTGGCTCCTCCAGGCCGGCTGCGGGCTTTCCCTCTCTCCACCGCCATCTGACAGCCTGGCCTGGGCTCCCCGGGGAGCAAGCGGGGGTAATGGGGGTCCCTCCCACGGTGGCCACAGCCGCCCTGTGACGACACATTTCCCGTTTTTGGGGCGGGAAACGAAGCACAGAAAGGTTTAAGGACCTGGCCAAGGTGGAGCCCTGGTCTGACCCCTGACCCCGCCCACACCTGCCGAGCGCCAAGGGGCCGGCTCCACGCTGCATCCCTCCACACGAGCACCCACGTGTCTGCAACCATCACGCTCCTTTTATTTTATAAAGTAATAAGCAAACAAGGAAACAGTAAAAGATGGTGGGGGGAGGGCCCGAAGGGCTCTTCTTTCAAAATAATCCTTTTAAAGATCAAGTAACTTCACGCTTCAGGCTGCACGAGATGCGGACGCACTGGGAGGCTGCACCTGGGAGGGCTTCACGTCCGCGAAGTGCAGAACAGATGAGGCAGTAGCCCCCCTTCCCCCACACACATTCATCAGCTTCACTGGGGCGGATCCCATCTGGTTCCCGGAACCTTCCTCATCTCAGAATTTACCCCAATCAGACGCACAACCGCAGAGGAAATAAACAGCCGCGGATACGCACGGCCATGACCAGTCCTGTGGCGGGCCAGCGTGCAGGCCGACTCGCCCTCTGAACCCTTTATGGGAAACAGCTGCAGGCTTTCCCTGCGGAAACCCACACGGTTCAGAGCCGGGGGGCCCGGCGCCCTCGGGCCGGGCTGCTGGACGGGCGGGCGAGCCCATCACTCACTTCCCGCCGCTCTGCACGCACCTCACAATATCCGGCAAGAGGTGGTTCCTGTTCTCCTTGGTGACCTGCGGGGGGGGAAGCAGGAGGCCTCAGAGCCCCTTTCCTCCCTTCCTGCCCCCCGCAGTCAATGATCTAGAACTGTGGTCGGCAAACTGCGGCTCGCGAGCCACATGCGGTTCTTCGGCCCCTTGAGTGTGGCTCTTGCACAAAATACCACGTGCGGGCGCACGTACAGTGGGATTGAAACTTCGTGGCCCATGCGCAGAAGTCGGTTTCCGGCCTGGGCGAGTCTATTTTGAAGAAGTACTGTTGGTGTTTGGCTCTGTTGACTAATGAGTTTGCCGACCACTGGCCTAGAATGAGCATGTCAAACTCGCAGCCCACGGGCCGCCTGCCTTGTTTGTTTGGCCTGTGTTAGCCTTTGAGTTTGACATGCTTGTTCTAGAACAAGAGCCCGCAAGGCCAGGAGGGGTGAGGTCTGCTATGAAGTAGGACCCAGGGACCAAGGATGAGCCAGGTCCCAGGTGTGAGCCAGGGGTGAGGTACAGGCTCCTCAGCATCCAGGTTGCTCCGTCTGAGAACCAGCCTCAGTCGGGAGAGCCAGCTGGGCCCGAGGCCTCCCTGAGGTCTGTCTGCACAGGGAGTGGAGGTCAATTCCTCGAAAGGGAGACTCACCCACACTCCGTCCTAGAGCTAAAAGGGGGGCCGTTCAAAGCCACGGTCTACTGAGAGCCACTGTGGTTTCAGGTCACCCACTCACTCCGCCCGCAGCCACGGCGGCAGCGGTACTCACACTGAACACCTGCACGTCCGCCCGGCTCCGGATTTCCTCCACGAAGGCCAGCGGTTTCCCTTTGGGGACCGGGATGGTGCCCAGGACCACGGTCCCCGGGGCGGCCAGGGTCTGCCGAACAGCCTGCACGAAGGGCTGGCTGAAGAGCTCCATCTTCCCCACCTCGTCGATGACGCACACTCTTGGCCCCGGGCTGCTGCGGACACCTGCCTGGGAGGACAGACGGTCGCTGGGACCCAAGGCCCATTAGGCAGGGGGCTCCCCGCTCCCCATCACGCAGCAACGTCACACCAGGGAGTGAGCTATGCCAGGAAGACAGAGCACCTCACAGTCCACGCGAGACAGGTCGCTGCAAATTCCTCTGTCCTGGAGACTGTCCCGCCCAGAAAACCCCACTCCTGACCCTCCTGGTTCTCCGGGCAATTGGTCCTCCCCCAGGACAGTTCAGGAGGAGCCACACTGTGTGTTTATAAACACCCAGGAAGCAGGCAGGGCCCAGTGTCTGAGGCTTAGAGCCATGAGACAGGCCTCAGCCCTTCTTAATAATCCTGCCTCCTCTTTTGCGATTTTGAGTGGCACGAGACTCCCTGTCTGCGGGTGAGGCAGGTGCTGCAGGCAGAGGCCTGTGCGTCTCATAATCTGCAACATGAGGGTCAGTGGAAAGAAGGAAAAATTAAAAGAAAAGATGTCTTGGTTAAAAGAAAGAAGTGAGCGGGGTTGTGTCGTTTAAATCCTGGATCCCTTTCCGATGACTTTATTCTATGTCCTTGAAAATCCCCCTAGGGCCCGGCCGGCGTGGCTCCGTGGTTGAGCATCGACCTATGAACGGTTCGATGCCCGGTCAGGGCACATGCCCGGGTTGCGGGCTCGATCCCCAGTGTGGGGCGTGCAGGAGGCAGCCGATCCATGATTCTCTCTCATCATTGATGTTTCTATCTCTCCCTCTCCCTTCCTCTCTGAAATAAAACTATATTTTTAAAAAAACCCACTAGGAACAGGGGTGGGGCCAGGAGTCCCAATGACCCCCAGCTCCTCAGGTTCCCATCCTTGTGTAGCCCCCGCCCACGCAGGGCCAGGGCTGAATTTACGTGACAAGGAACCCACTTATACTTCAGAGTGACAGCAAATTATGTGGCGGATCCTTACCAAGGTTCAATCGCTTGAAGACTTTTTTAAAAAAATATATTTCCTTATTGATTTACAGAGAGGAAGGGAGAGGGAGAGAGAGAGAAACATCAATGA
>NW_005871627.1:0-11076 GCF_000147115.1 Myotis lucifugus
GACTGAAAGGTCCCAGGTTCGACTCTGGTCAAGGGCACGTACCTTGGTTGCAGGCACATCCGCAGTGGGGGGTGTGCAGGAGGCAGCTGATCGATGTTTCTCTCTCATCGATGTTTCTAACTCTCTATCCCTCTCCCTTCCTCTCTGTAAAAAATCAATAAAATATATTTTTAAAAAAAAGATAAAACTTGGGGAGAAGAAGGAAGGACTTTATGAGGGTTTATGATTGAATGTTCTACCCACCCAGGAATGCTGGCGCAGGGACTGAGGCCATCGACCTTGTGGTGAGCCTCAGCATACAGACCCTTGTCTGGGAAGAAATGATGTCACCAGGATTTTTAGCCTAAGACTTAAAGTAATCCATTTTAGGGTAATTTAGTGATTCACTGTGGAAGCTTGGGGTTTTCTGCATGGATTTTGAAAACCTAATTAAATTGTTGAGACATTTCCTTACTAAACCTTGTCACATGTATAGCCAGTACACATCTTGGGACGGAATTGTGAGCTAACATTCTATCCTTTGTCATTAACACGTGCAAGCATTAGTGAGTAGCTGCAGCTTTCATCATTGGAGAGCAAGTTGAATCATCCAGGCTCAGTAAATAGGAGGCAGCCTCGTGTCTCTGGAATGACCTCACATTCCCGGTGAAACATCAGTTTTCAAGGGACAAACTCTAGGCACGTCCACCACACCAGGAAATGATTTGAGAGAAAAGAATTTGGGTTAAAATTCAGAGATTAACTATCAGTGTTCCTTAAAAAAGACTTTTCTGAATGAGGAAAGAAAACAGAAAAACATTACTTGTTGGGTTGTGATGATGTAGAATACTGAGGTTGAGACTATGAGAATACATTTTTTTCAACTTAAAAAAATTTTTTTTCAACTTTACTCATAGGCTGGTTTCTTTCTCTTTTTAAAAAAATATTTTTATTGATTTCAGAGAGGGAGAGAGATAGAAACATCAATGATGAGAGAGAATCATGGATCAGCTGCCTCATGCACACCTCACACTGGAGACCAAACCCACAACCCAGGCATGTGTCCTGACTGGGAATCGAACCGTGACCTCTTGGTCATAGGTCGATGCTAAACCATGAGCCACGCCAGCTGGGCCATAGGCTGGTTTCTGATGGTACTGGTAGGATTGACATTTGAGGGAAGAGAGAGAAGCAAGCCTGTGGCTGGAGGACCAGCTTCCCAACTTGCTTAATGGCCAGCGCGGTGGGTCTGGCCCGACCACCCATGGGCACCCTTGGTTAATACTCTGCAGAGCAGAACCCAGGAAATGGAGTGTATGACACACACATTCATCCGCTCTGTCAATTAAAAGACCAATAAACAGGCAGCTTAATAGAACATTATGCTATACATTCATCTGCTCAATATGTCGACTTTTGAGCATTCTCAATTTGTTTATCAGAACAAAGTTTATTCTCTTTTAATTACTTTGCCAACTTATTATTGTGTTCCATGGCTTTTTCAAGAGTTTCTGTGATATAGTTTTCCATGGTGGAGCATGCCCTACCACAATGAATGTTGAACTGGTTTTCGTGACCAAGGGGGCATCGACCTACTTTATGTCATTAGATAAAGTTGAGGAGGGCGAAAAAGATGGGTAGATAGATATAAAATCATTGTAAGGGGGATTTTTTTTTTGCCTGGATTCAATCTAAATACATCTCAAAAAATTGTAAAATAGAATCTACCAGCTAAAACTAATGAGCACAAAACTGCCTTGATTTGGCCCAGGGTGGACAAATAGAACATCTGGCATATTTGGCACCAACGACACAGCTGGCATTGCTGGAAACATTTCTGCAGAAGGTGCAGATGCAGAAATGGGAGAATTGGTACAAACAGTGCAGATGGAGCAGTTGGAACAGATGACAGTGGGCAGAGCTGGCGAGGCTGGCACAGGTGTCATAACCGCAACAGCTGGCACAAGTTGTGACAATCCTGGGATTTCTTAGTACAAGGCACATGTTCGTTTTGGCTTTGGCTGCCGGGAGATAAGAGCATTTTATAATTAGTAAATGTGCCATTTAAAAAAGAACTTTCTCCCCTCCATCCGTAAGGACATCCACCTCCAACTGTCAGAGCTTGGAAGAGGGAGCATTTTTTTGCAAATTAGAATTTCCCCGAGAAAAGCCATCATTGATAAATACCGATTTCATAGGAGAGGCAATCGGATATTTTTTTGTTCTGATATAGATAAAATTCATGAATGAAATTTCTTCAGAGGAGTTTTGTGGGAAATAAAGGCCAGATTTCTGGAAAGAAAAGGATACTTTGCATTGAACCCAAAATTCGTTCTCAAATTAGAAAGCTATTTGTTTGCTAAATATCGTGAATATTTCCCAATTCTATGAAATTTCCTGTGGAATCACACTTGAAGACATGGTACAGAATTTGAAACATGTCTACAGAACAGGTTGGGAAACAAGAAAAAAATGCTGGAATACATAATATGGGGAAATCATGATATTGCCACTTTCCAATACCAATGGGACTTGTTTCTAATTTCATTGAAAATGCTATGATTTGGATTTGAATGAAAAGTACAATATAGAATAATCTTTTGGGCAACGATATTTAATACCAGATGAAAAGTTGAGAGAACAAAGCAACTTGTTTGTTCGCGGCTAGAAATCACTGTTTTCTTCTAATGTTTTTATTGTAACAAAAGTCTGTTCATATTATGGGAAAGCCAAAAACTATTACCTAATTATGAAATAATTTTTAGAAGCCAAATCATGGTTTTAAATCTATACATACATTCTCTTGAACACACAGTCGTAGGTGCTCCATACATTCTATTGGAATAAATGAACCTATGATCAAAATTCAGAATAAAAAATGTCAATAATCATCTTCCATAGTCATGTTCTATTAGAAAGAAACAAAGGGGATTAGTTCTTTAAAGCCTTAAACTTGACAATACATTTTCCCCCGGGGGAAATCATAGATGACAAAGATTCGTTGGCTGTCATCTATTCTATGTCCCCAAGTAAACCCCAAATTCTTTAGGTTTTCTAGTTTATCTTGAACTAAAACCAGCATAATAAATCAGCTTCTATTCATAATCAATGCAACACAGTGGAACGGTGTATTATTGTGTTCCAAGACTTTGAACAATAAGGGTTAATTACTTCTCCCTGGATGTCAATTTCTTGACCATCAAAACCATGCTCTCTTTGTCCCCATATGGCCCTGCATGTTGTTACCTATATTTAATCTTTTAAAAAACCATCAAAAGTCATCGAAACATATGTGATTTCGATGTCTCCATTATTTAGACTGTGTTCTAACCTCATGGCGAACCCAACTTGACTATTCTTATTATTCAGAACTTTAATTCTATCACGTAACTTTAGTTCATTTCTTGACTTGAGATGACAAAAATGTTTGTGCTCAGAACAGGTGAAATACCTTCATTTGTTAACTGTACTTCTGTGACATAGGGTAACTGAAGGGGTGGGGCTTCCTGCTCTCTCCTGCACGGAGGGGATGCCACATGAAAGATTTATTTATTTATTTTAAATATATTTTATTGATTTTTTACAGAGAGCAAGGAAGAGGGATAGAGAGTTAGAAACATCAATGAGAGAGAAACATCAATCAGCTGCCTACTGCACACTCCCTCCTGGGTAGTGCCCGCAACCAAGGTACATGCCCTTGACCAGAATCGAACCTGGAACCCTTGAGTCCGCAGGCCGACGCTTTATCCACTGAATCAAACCGGTTAGGGCAATACATGAAGGGTTTAGAGTGATGGCGAACCTTTTGAGCTCAGCGTGTCAGCATTTTGAAAAACCTTAACTTAACTCTGGTGCCGTGTCACATATAGAAATTTTTTGATATTTGCAACCAGAGTAAAACAAAGACTTATATTTTTGATATTTATTTTGTATGTTTAAATGCCATTTAACAAAGAAAAATCAACCAAAAAAATGAGTTCGCGTGTCACCTCTGACACGCGTGTCATAGGTTTGCCATCACTGGTTTAGATGAACAGGCTGGAAATGCCCACCTTGGACCTCGTCACCTGGTCTGAGACACCGTTTTGTGGCTGAAACCCAGCTGAACATCGCCTCCGATCAATAAAAGACGTCAGAAAAACGATCCATTCTGGGGAGTAACAAACAGGGGTGTTTCCAGGCTTTGGCATTTGAGGAGTCGAGTGAAGTTTTTCTGAAGGATGAGTCATTTCTTTGAGCCTCTGCCTTCCCCGGGCATAAAATGAAAATGAGACATGAAAGATGCAATCTGCTCCAGCAACGTGACTCCTCCATCATTGTCCCAGCCACTCTGTTTCTCAGCACAGGGAAGGCTCCAGTCTATTGGCAGCTCATCACATGGAAATGCCCTTTTCCTTCTCGAGGCTCTGAAACACGGGATGCTTTCATCTACCCTCCAAACAGTTGCTGCGCCTTGTGCCTCTCCACCGTCCCCAGGGCGGCTTTTTGTCTCTGCAACCTGGGATACGTTTTTCCCAGGCTTAAAAAAACACCTATTCTGCCCTAACCGGTTTGGCTCAGTGGACAGAGTGTCGGCCTGCGGACTCAAGGGTCCCAGGTTCGATTCCGGTCAAGGGCATGTACCTTGGTTGCGGGCACATCCCCAGTGGGGAGTGTGCAGCTGATCGATGTTTCTCTCTCATCGATGTTTCTGACTCTCTATCCCTCTCCCTTCCTCTCTGTAAGAAATCAATAAAATATATTTAAAAAACAAAAAGATACCTATTCTGTTGGAGAGGGGCAGGGGGACAAAAATGAAGCACAGCCATTTATCATAAAACCATTTACAGCTCCAAGGGAAATTTATTTTTTCTAATTAATTTTCAAGAGTATATTTATTTTTAAATATGTTTTTATTGATTTCAGAGAGGAAGGGAGAGGGAGAGAGAGAGAGAAACATCAATGATGAGAGAATATCATTGATTGGCTGCCTCCAGCACATCCCACACTGGGGATCGAACTGTGACCTCCTAGACCAGTGATGAGCTCAGCGTGTCAGCATTTTGAAAAACCCTAACTTAACTCTGGTGCCGTGTCACATATAGAAATTTTTTGATATTTGCAACCATAGCAAAACCAAGATTTATATTTTTGATATTTATTTTATATATTTAAATGCCATTTAACAAAGAAAAAATCAATCAAAAAATGAGTTCGCGTGTCACCTCTGACACGCGTGTCATAGGTTCACCATCACTGTCCTAGACAGTGGTCCGCAAACTCATTAGTCAACAGAGCCCAATATCAGCAGTACAATGATTGAAATTTCTTTTGAGAGCCAAATTTTTTAAACTTAAACTATATAGGTAGGTACATTGTTATTAACTTAATTAGGGTACTCCTAAGGCTTAGGAAGAGCCACACTCAAGGGGCCAAAGAGCCGCATGTGGCTCGAGAGCCGAAGTTTGCCGACCACGGTCCTAGCTCATACCACTGAGCCATGCTGGCCAGACCACAGGAAATGTATATGTTGGTTTCAAGAATTGAGGACATTTAATCCCCAGACATCCTCCCTTCCACCTCCCCTTCATTCTCCCTGCGCATCCGCTACAGGCCCTGGACTAGACCTCAGTCCCAGCACTTCTTTGTGGTCCTGAGCGTCGACTCACCCATTGGCTACAGCACCAAGCCTGTTTGTGTTTCCCGCCCTAGACCCACCCCAGAGGCTGTGTGGTGATAATCAGCGCAATGACACAACCACACCACCCACTCCTGGAGTCTGTTGAAAGTGGGGCAGGAGATACAGGTAAGAATTAGGTGGGCCAAAACCGGTTTGGCTCAGTGGATAGAGCGTCGGCCTGCGGACTGAAAGGTCCCAGGTTCGATTCCGGTCAAGGGCATGTACCTGGGTTGCGGGCACATCCCCAGTAGGAGATGTGCAGGAGGCAGCTGATCGATGTTTCTCTCTCATCGATGTTTCTAACTCTCTATCTCTCTCCCTTCCTCTCTGTAAAAAATCAATAAAATACATTTAAAAAAAAAAAAAGAATTAGGTGGGATTTTTTTGTTTGTTTGTTTGTTTTGTTTTGTTTTGGAAATGTAAACCAGAGGAGTCTTATATGGAGATTATTGAGTTCTTGTTTCATTGAAGCTTAGACTTAAGCTTATTATTAGTGATTTGTGGTTTAGGACTTGCAAGCTAATCATTTAAGCTACAATCCAGTCTCCCAAATCATGACGCTGACATCTATCAACGTGTTATGTGAATACACAATTAATTGAAGTATAGATACATTTACTCCTTTAGACATGTTTTAATATGAAAAAAATTAAACTTACAAAATGAGTAGATAGATGTAAGATTATTAACGTTTTGCCAGTTTTTTTCATCTTTCCCCATCGCCCACTCACAGACTCTCACCCTCCCTTTCCTGCACCATGGTAAAGCAAATTCCAATTGTCACTTCACTCTGAAGTGCCTCAGTATTCATTCCTAATGGACAAGGGCAATTTTTAAAAACACAATGACCAAAACTAACAATCCTTTTCCAGTCCCACCTAATTCTTAGTCCGTCTTCAGAGTCCCCTGCTTATCTGCCAGGGGTGTTTATACAGTTCCTTTATCCTGAAGCCTAATGTCCCAGACATTACGTCTCGTAAGTTTATTTTATTCTCTCTTTTTCATTCCATTGATCAGTTGGATAAACCAGGTCGTTTGTCTTTAGAATGTTCTACATTCTGAGTTTGATCAATTGCTTCCCTGTAGAGACATTTAACCTCCCCCTCTGTCACTGCATTTCCTGTACACTAGTATGTATGTATGTATGTATGTATGTATGTATTTATTTACTAGAGGCCCAATGCATGAAATTCATGCAAGAGTAGGCCTTCCTTCCCCCGGCTGCCGGTACCAGCTTCCCTCCATACCCAGGACCCGGGCTTCCCTTGCAGCCCCAGCTTCATCCGGAAGGTCGTCTGGAAGGATGTCCAGAAGGACGTCTGGTCTAATTAGCATATTATGCTTTTATTATTATAGATTTATTTACTTAAATATATTTTTATTGATTTCAGAGAGAGAGGAAGAGAGAGATAGAAACATCAATGATGAGAGAGAATCATTAATCAGCTGCCTCCTGCACGCCTCACCCTGGGGATTGAGCCCACAACCCCAGCATGCCCCTAATCGGGAATTGAACTGTGACCTTCTGGTTCACAGGTCAATGCTCAAACCCTGAGCCATGTCAGCCGGGCTGTACACTGGTATTTAGAGCTGTAGGCTTGATTAGATTCAGGCTCACGTCTTATGTGGGAGCATTGCGTGGTCAGTGCTGTGTCATTACTTCCTATCGCATCATGTGTTGGAACACACACTATCCCGTCGTCCCGTGTTTAGTGATGCTGAGACTGACAGGTGAGTTCAGGTGTGTACAGACTTGATCCTTAGACTATATTCACGAATTCTCAAACTTCGTTTCACATATGGATAGCACAATATCTTCGTAGAATCACCAGGAGTCCTTTAATTGTTAACAAAAATTCTTTGACATTCGTTTTCTCAGAGAACTACCAATGGGCAGTTTTCAAGTTCACAAACACACGTGCACCTGGAATTTTTCCATAGTAGACTACATGCGTGTTTCTTCCTATGCATTGTTGGAGGTCAATCTAAATTATAACACGCTTTGTGGGTCCAAATGCACAGGCCATTTGTGTGGGAAGCCACCTATTGTCTTCACTAGCAGAGAGGTGTGGACAAGGAACCCGGCAGGCCGGTGACCCTTGAAGCCCTGGCAAAGGTCAGAGCTATGCACCCACTGTTTAGTTGAGACAATGGTAGCTGAAGCAACTTCCCTACCTATAGTCATGTAAATCTTTATTGATAAGATAGTCTGCCTGTTACTGGAACTTGCCTGCCTAAGGGCTATGGGTGTATCCCAAACCTAATGAAAAGATGGCAAGGCCTGAGCACAAGGGAAGTCCTTCCCCTTGAGTTGGACTTGCCCGCCTGGCCCCCCAATTTCCAAATTATTACTTGTCTCGTCTCTTTCATTTGTGTGCGGCACCTCTTCCAGATCCTGAACCCTGAACCACGCCGGACGTGGGGGGAATATACAAATGTACACATCTGTAGGTTGGTAAATGAATAATAGATTAGATCACCGATCAGTTAGCAATTGCAGTGATCAGAGTAAATATTTGTAGTCTGCTTAATGTCTGCCATATTTGCCACCAAATTGGCTCACTCGTTCATTAATATGGAACCAGCCTACAGTGACAGGCCCAGTTGGTCCAGGAATGCTAATGGCTAAAGTGATTTAAGTATCCGACTATGTTACTTATTGTTTGGATATTCATCATTGTGATTGTCAGATATCTGATCATTTCAATACGGTAGATATTACATGGCTTGCTTTTCACTTCACATCACTGACAAAGAAGTAGAATAAACGGAAAGGCAGCAAAATATTTGGAAGTACTGACATGATTGATTCATTCCAAAATCTAAACATTCAGCTTGGAAAACCTGTGAAAAGCTGCCTACAAAATTTGATTGTTTTAAATAGATTATTACAGGATAAATACAATTAGAAGTATGTGCCATAGCATATTTAATAGACGTTTCAAATGCCTTAAGATGTTTACTGCTTCTCTGTTTCCTGGTTCTGCTTAAAAGGGAAAGTGTTGCTCTCACTGGTCTAGGATTAATGAGTATAAAATTGAATGCTTTTCTGGTGGTGATTAATGGTGACTATAAACAGTCTCAGTAACAAGAAAACATTGCAAATTGTTGTGGAACCTTAATTATGAGAAATGTCTGATTTCTGGATGAAGTTTGAGGTTTCACTTCCTTTGATGGTGACTACAGTCCTATGGGAGCCGGTACTGGAGCAGAGGAGAGAGATGGGAGAGGGAGAGAGCAAAGGTCTAGGCAAGGCCAAAGCCAGGCATCAGGATCGCTGCTAAAGCCACTCTGTTCCGGAGAGAAAGTCCTTAACTGGCTTTGTCCTCAGGAGCTTCAGTTATCCGGAAGCCCAGGCTTGTCCAAAGTGTTGTGGAAGCTTCTAGTTTGACGCCACCTGCTTCAGGCTTCCGGGAGCTTGCCACAGTCTGTGTTCTGTTAACCCAACAGAGGACACTGGATTGCCTTTATACTGCTCATCTCTCTCAGGCACCTCCCACCTAAAAACATGTTCTTCTTTTAATGCTCACCAGAGAGCTGGATTTTTAATATATATATATATATTTGTATTGATTTCAGAGAGGAAGGGAGAAGGAGAGAGAGAGAAACATCAATGAGGAGAGAGAATCATGGATGGGCTGCTTCCTGCATGCTTCTTATTGGGGGTCAAGCCTGCAACCTGGGCATGCGCCCTGACCGGGAATCCAACCTGGTTCATAGGTCGATGCTCAACCACTGAGCCACACCAGCCGGGCTCAAGTGAAATATATTTAAATGTTAACAAGAAAAATCAGAAAGACGTAAGGAAATATCTTGACACTGTTTCAGTATCAGAGGATCATTTTAAGAAATGCTTGGAATCTGGAAGAACGAAAAGCAATCAGTCTTGGGTTACTGGGAGGTGGGGGAGGATCTGGGGGCTTGCTGGAACACCAGACCTGTAGGATCCCCGCCCCCCTCAAACCTTGGAATCCCGCACTTTTCAGAGCCCCGCCCCCCCTCCCTGCTCAGGCCCACGCCCCCATAGGCCTGCGATCTTTTTCATCATCTGACTCTGAACTTGGGCCGTGTCTTTTTCCTCTTCCTCCTCTCCGCCTCCATCTTCACGACAGACTGCATGTAGTAATTGGTGTCTTTTGTAATTGTTGTATCTCCAAAGCTGTCCATCAAAATAGCGCGAAGTGGCCGAAGCAGCCGTCCCCTGAGCTGGGGGAAGTTAATGGCACGTTCCCAGGCGGTCCCAGGTGGAGGGGTGCGGAGGGCCCCCCGGAATCCCCGTTAGTGCTGTCTTTTCCTGAGCATGTCCATTTGTAACCTGGAAAAAAAAATGTCGTCCACAGCATGTTCATTAGATTTCCAGATGAGAATAAATCAAGAAGCATTGGCAACACACCAGTGAATAAAGAGAAATGCTACCCAGGGTCTCTGAGGTTAAAAAGATGGGAAGGCAAGGCTCCCACAAAATGAGAAGGAAGGCAGACAGGTGTAACCCTAATGCGTCGGAGGGAAAATACACGCCCTAGAAGTGAGCAGCAAGAGGGGGAAATCCAGGAGACAGTAATCCCAGAGAGCGCAGGGGAGCATGGACAGCACATTAGACGTGTTTGCAATATGCCGCCGAAGCTAATGTGAGCTGGGCTGTCTGAGCCCAGACGGCCTGTCACGAGGGGCAGCGGAGTAATTTAGTGCAGTTGAAATATTGTGCGCGGGTCTGTGTGTCTCGGGAGCAGACAGATACAGAGGGAAATCATCATAAAGCAACAACAGTGATGAACAAGCGATGGGCTGATGTACGAGAAAAATAGACCGGGCGACTTGGCTTAAGAAGTGACCAGAATAGCCCTAACCGGTTTGGCTCAGTGGATAGAGCGTCAGCCTGTGGACTCAAGGGTCCCGGGTTCGATTCCGGTCAAGGGCATGTACCTTGGTTGCGGGCACATCCCCAGTAGGAGGTGTGCAGGAGGCAGCTGATGGATGTGTCTCTCTCATCGATGTTTCTAACTCTCTATCCCTCTCCCTTCCTCTCTGTAAAAAATCAATAAAAATATATTTTAACAAAAAAAAAAAAAAAAGAAGTGACCAGAATGGAGCATTGAAATGTAAGGATGTTTTTCCCATCTACTACCTGTGAGTCAAGAATGATTAAACTGGAGTTAGCGTAAAAGGATGTGCTGTAGTCTGAAAGGGAGGACTGACATTTACAAGCAGGAAAACTTCCAGGGAATACAAGCTCTGAGATGATTAAAGTATCTTTTAGGGGAGTCAAGGGAGGCCACGGGTGAGAAATAGAAGTTTACATTGTTGTCATACTTCTCATTCCACAGCCGTTAGATTTACCCTGGCCATGACCTTCCACAATGAAGAGCTATGTCGGAACCTCAGGCATCGCCCGGATGCTCATTGCCTTCAGAGGGCCATTTTAAGTTTGGTCTTAGTAT
>NW_005871627.1:11486-14937 GCF_000147115.1 Myotis lucifugus
GGATGGAGTCCACAACCTGCATGTACCCTGACCGGAATTGACCTTGACCTCATGGTTCATAAGTCAATGCTCAACCACGTTCAACCACGGTGTGAGCCACACCGACTAGGCAAGGTGAATCTAATTTGTTTAAAGCTCAGAACCGTAGCTGGAGGAGCAGCATTCTGTACTAGCTAATGAGGCTCATTGGTTCCTTAAGATACAAGTTGCCCGTGTTTCCTAAATTCAAATTCACTTCTGGTGTAACTACAGACGCTATAAATACGGAGAGGAGATGGGTGCTGTGTTTTTTATTTTGCAATTTGGAGCCGATTCTAAAAGGAACTGTTAGAAAAGTGGGGAGATCTTCACTTCCTGGCTTCAAATACAGGGAAGGGCGGTGGTTGGCTTTCGTTTAACAAGGAACAGAAGCAGGCGAAGAAGATTTCTTAGCGGCCACAGATGATCAAGTGCATTGTCCCAGAGATTTTATTTCCCAGACAGTTGTGATTCCCATCGTTCTCATCTGGTGGGTGTACTGCTTTCAAAGCAATTAAACAGTCCGCTGACAAAGCTTTAGCCACGTTTAGACATTTAATTAACTCGGCGTGAGAGAAAGTTATTCTTAAATCAAGGGGCTTCTCCTGTTCATTGTGGTGGAGAAAGTGGTCGATTCTCTGTCGTGTTGCTATTAAGGGTTTTCTTATCCGTTTTTTCTTTAAAAATATGTTTTATTGATGTCAGAGAAGAAGAGAGAGGAGAGAGGGATAGACACATCAATGATGAGAGAGAATCATTGACTGGCTGCCTCCTGCACGACCCACAGCAGGTGGAGCCTGCAACCCAGGCATGTGCCCTGACCAGGAATCGAACTGTGACCTCTTGGTTCATAGGTTGACACACAACCACTGAGCCACGCCTTATTCTTTTAAGTTTGAATGTTACAAACAGCAGAGCCTTTAGATAAATTAAAGCAAACAATAAAATGAAAGACTTTTAAAATCAATGGCATTAATTTCCTAAATGCAATTTAAAAGAACAGTTTGGATCACATTCTAGAAGAAATAGATACTCTCTTAATGGGGCAATAAGTTTTAATGTGTAAACTAACAAGTTACGCAGAAAAATTATCCAAAACATCATTTAATATCTAGTTTGTCTAAGGGACTCCTACTACTTTTTTTAAGTCTACGTTTTGCTTCTGAACACTGGGCTCCGAATTTTGGGGCAGATAACAGAGAAATTAGTTGGAAAAGTTATGTTACTTGCATGAATTCATTGATGAATTATGCCTGGGATTTTGAATGCGTGTGTAACAGATAAACTTTGCCCTTTCTGACACCAATGATTCACTTTAAAACATTGAAAATTGTTTCTCAAAGGAACTGAAATTGCAGGTCACAGACCGGTCTTTGTAACAGACCAGAGGAGAGCTGCTGCAGCTTTAAAAAAAATATGAACATTCAACTACAAAGATTTATTTTCTCCCCTTTCCATCTGAATTTGGTAACATTTCTCTAAAACTCGTTTCCTTCCTCAGCATTCTCTTCTCCCCTTCAGCTGGAAAATGTGGCTGCTAAAGTCGGAGCAGAATCCGCCAGATCAAAGGCAGGCAAGCCCTCTGTGTGGAGTAGCATGTGGTACAAATTGCTAACATGCTAGACACGTTTCCACCACCGCACACTCCTTACCATGTGCCCAACCACTCTCTAGCCTCAGCCTCACTGGAATGCTCTCTCTGGGGTCAACGGTGCGCTCCTTTCTGCCTCTGAGACCTCGCACTTGCTGTTCCTTCTGCCCAGAATGCTTTTCCCTTCACTGGTTAGGTGGCCGGCTCTCTCCTCCCTTAGGTCTCAACTTCGGAAAGGGCTTTCCCATATACTCAACCTCAAACCTCCCTTTTCTGGAACTTACCCTCTATGTTGTCACCCTGTTCACCTTGTCCCCCTCCTTCCTCCTCCTCGGCCTCTCCCTCCTTTTCTCCACAGAATTTGACTAATAATCTGCTTTTTAGGTTGCCTATTTGTTGGCTGTCTCCCCTCCGCCCCCATGCATGTTCCACAGAAACAAAGGACTTGCATGCTTTGTTCTTTGCATTTTTTCCAGTGCTAAGAACAGCACCTGGCCCATCAAGGTGGGCCAGTATTTCTTAGATGTTGAATAAGACTTTATAAAAACGTATTATTCCTTTTCCAAACCTGTCTACTTGTAGAAATGGAGGAGGAAAGAGACTTTTAAAGTAATTGTCTTGGAAGACACTCAGGCATGTGTCTTAACCTCAGCTATCTCCAGCTACCAGGACAGACTCAAAGCTGCCCCTTCAGCAAACGCGTCGGCAGTGTACAGAATGCCAGCACCACCACCAGAAAGGCAACATGCCAACAGGCCGGCTATGTTAATGCCGGTGCAGGTGGGTCAATAGGCAGATGCAGAGGCGATTGGAGGATGGATAAAAGGATACAGGCTGGCAGGTCCTTGAGGTCAAGAGCCTTTATTTCAATAATTGCTTTGGATTCACTGCAACGCCGTAGGACATAGAACACACACCAGAGCCTCCAGATGGGCTGAAATAGAACGGAATGTCGCCATGATGGATGCCGGGGAAGGGCCGGTGGGAAGGATGCAAAGCAGGTTCCATTCTCAATCGAAGACCATCCCCAGCACGAGGCATCTAGTATCTATCACCCCTAGATTTTCCAAAGAACAGAAGCCTACAATGAGGACTAAATCCATGGATACAAATGAAAGAAGCCAGGCTTCCAGGGCATGTCACACAGGAAACAAAGCCGGCATTTCCCCAGCCCTTAGGGGTCAGAGTTCTCATTAGGGCTCGGGTCAGCCACGCCCTGGACCTAGGGGAAGCCAGGAAATCTCCCGCAGGTCACTCTGCCCACAGGGAAGCTACAGCTAAAAGCCCTTCCCCCCCCCTTTATTGATTAAGATATTACAAATGTGTCCTTATCCCCCCAATGTCCCCTCATCCCCCCAATCCTGCCCTCACCCTCACCCCCTGTTGTCCACATCCACCGCTTATGCTTATAAGTCCTTTGGGCCAGGGGTCAGTAAGTGCTGTGTGTACATGAACTCACTAAGTCCCCCCACAGGGACTGAAGCACAGGCTGTTATCATTCCCGTGTTCACAGATGAGGAGACGAAGGCTGGGAAAGGGGAAGCCGTTTGCCCAGGACCATGGGCTGGGAAGGGGCAGCGTCACACTTGAACCTGGACAGGCTGGCCCCGGAGCTGGCGGAGACGGAATCTCACGCTCCTTATGCTGAGCCCTTGGTGGTGAGAAGGGCGGTTTCTGCAGCCCCCTCGGGGGTGTGGTCTCATCTCTGGAAGCAGGGAAACCAGTCAGATCTGAGGGAGTGATTTAAGGCCAATGGAGCCTTCTGATGCCTGAGACGCAGGAGAGGAAGGAAGTGTTCAGCGGCCTCCCAAGGGGTTTGATGTGTGTGTGTGTGTGGGGGGG
>NW_005871627.1:16016-30018 GCF_000147115.1 Myotis lucifugus
ATATATTTTTAAAAAATAAAATAAGGCCTGAGAAAATGCCTCGACTTGGAAGGCACTCAATAAGGGTTAGCATTGTCTCCTGAGACCAGACCCAACCCTTCCCGGTAGACCAGTGGTTCTCAACCTTGGCTGCACATTAGAATGACCTGGGAATCTTTTTAAAATACTGATTTCTGGGCCTCATCCTCCGGAAATTCTGGGGTTTTTTTCGTTACTAATGTCGTGGCCCCACCCCTTAACAAAGAAACAGAATTTCCGGAGGATGAGGCCCAGAAATCAGGATTTTAAAAAAAGATTCCCAAGGTTGAGAACCCACTGCCGTCGACGGTTGAAATTATGGTGAAGATCTTGCCTGGTGGCAGAGTAACCGTCTCAGCAGGGGGTATGGGCCACACCAGATTAGCTTACCAACTTGCCCTCGTGGGATAGAAACAGAGGGGCACTTAGCACAGATCAAAACATCAGTCCCTGGATCCACACCGGTCTTACTAGGGAGAGTAGAGTCCAGGTTGGGGGCTATGCGCCCTTGGTGAGGGATGATGGAGAGCAATTTCACTCTGGGGGCCACAGGAGAGCTAAGGCAATTCGACTGGGTTTTACCCTCCAGAGTCCACCGCTTGCTTCTCAAGCGCAGTGAGTTACAGAGACAGCACATGGTGTGCCGGTAACGAAAATAACTCTGTGAACAGCACGGGAGGACTTGGGGCCACTCCCGCCCACGCAGAGAGGAATGCTATGTGCGGGAGCCCAGCAGAATATAAATGAGGCGTTGCATCGGAGAAAGAAGAGCTGAAAGGCCGAGGCTCAAGGCTCTCTCTCCAGAAGACACCTGCATAGCGTTCCCTCTGTCCCCAAATCACGGACACAAGATTTCCTTCTTGCAGGGATATAGCCAGTCATGCACAGCGAAAGGCCTGGAGCCACTGGTTCTTGTCCCCAACATTCTAGATCAGTGGTTCTCAACCTTCCTCATTCCGCGACCCTTTAATACAGTTCCTCATGTTGTGGTGACCCCTAATTTCATTGTTACAAATTGAACATAATGAAAGCAGAGCGATTAATCACAAAAACAATATGTAATTATATATGTGTTTTCCGATGGTCTTAGGCAACCCCTGTGAAAGGGTCATTCGACCCCTAAAGGGGTCTTGACCCACAGGTTGAGAACCTCTGTATGCTCTTCAGTCACGTTGTCGGCAGCAGGTGTTTGCTCATTGTGATACGTGTCAGCTTCTTAACACTCACGTTGGAGAGGGAAGGGTGGCAGCCACGCTCCTGCCCTGGCTGAGCTGATGGCCCTCCCACATTGATCGCTGGAGGGCAGCGTGCACGCCTTGGAGCCACGTGGCTGGAGCCGGCCCGGCCTCCTCTCCCCTCGTCCCTGCAGGTGACTCAGCAGATGTTCTCCCGATGTCCTGCCATCTTCTGGCTGATGGAGACTCTGGGGGCCCCAGCCTGCCATGGTCACACGGAGACAGGAAAGCCAGGGCTTCCACACGGTGCCTCAGGGGCTCCTGGAAGGCAGCGGGCACGAATGGAACATCCCTGTCCTGCTACCTGTCATGCTGCTCCCATCCGGGCCCATTTCTCTCTCCTGAATTGTTGGCTTTCTGAAGGCTCACTCCATCCACCATCCCACCCAGTTCAGGGAATGCGGGTCCAATCCCAGGACATGCCGAGGCGCTGTCCAAGGTACCACACCCTACAGTTGGTTGTGCGAAGTCGCTGTTTACTACCAGAGGGTAGTTTAAACTTCTGCTTCTTTGAAATCTCCTCCTGAAAACGTGAAGTGTAGCTCTAGCCAGTTTGGCTCAGTGGGTAGAGTGTCAGCCTATGGAATGGAGGGTCCCGGGTTCGATCCCTGGCCTGGTCGGGGCAGGAGAGGGAGGCATTTTTCAATCAATTGATGTGTCTCTCTCACATTGATGTTTCTCTCTGTCTCTCCCCCTCCTTTCCACTCTCTCTAAAAAAAAAAAAAAAATCAGTGGAAAATATCCTCAGGTGAGGATTAACAAAAAATGAAAAACTAAAGTGTAATTATGGGTAAAGAGTAAAGTGGTTAAATAATGTTAATTGCTAATTTTGAGATAAAATGCAGTAAGACGAGATGTATAACTTCCTATGTGACAGTCTTTTCAATACTTATTTAACATTTTAAGGGAAGCATCAAATTGAGGTGGGTCCAACTAAATCCTTCTTAATCAATCAATAATTATTGATCTATTATCTGCTGTGTCACAGCACTATTTAAATCTTGAGAGGGACTTGGGAAGGTTTAAACTTGTTTCAACCTTCCAGGAAGTTTAACAATCAATCTAGTTAGGGAGATATAACCAATAATGAAACAGTCCCAACAATATACAATTAAGTGGCATTTTGTAAGTGAACAATTACATAAATGCTTTCTTTTTTAGCTCTTTAGATTTAAACATGCCCTTGGTTAAAATAAACTCATATTTTTTTCCCTAATTTTTTTGTTGTGGCAAATAGACATACAATTTACCATAAAAATTAGCATTTTTAAGGATTCAGTCTGTGGCATCGTAGTGAATGTTGTAGTGTGGACTAGAATGGATTGAGGAAATGGGAAAGGTGGAAGATCAGAGAAGTCAGACACTTTCAAAAGAGGTGTGACTTGAGCTCTTGTTCAGAGAAGATGGCTTAGGACTGGGGTAGAGAGCGGGGGAGTTGAGGCTGTGTCTGTGGTCCACCTACAAGGCTTACCCCATATCAACATCCAGGTTGGAATTTATGCAAAGTATTTACTCTTCTCTTTTGTGGATGCTTGAAATAATAAATTATAAAACAATGATTCTTATAAGTTTGGAATTTTACAATAAAAAATATTATTTAGACTGGCCAGTGTGGCTCAGTAGTTGAGTGTCAATCTATGAACCAGAAGGTCACAGTTCTATTCCCGGACAGGACACATGCCCAGGTTGTGGGCTCGATCCCCAATAGGGGGCATGCGAGAGGCAGCCAATCAATGATTCTCATCATTGATGTTTCTGTCTCTCTCTCCCTCTCCCTTCCTCTCTGAAGCCATAAAAATATATATTTTTTTAAATCTATTTTAAACAAATTAAGAGCTTGAGGTCATTTTGCAATCTGGTAAATCTTTTGTTGAAATACAGTCAGTTAAAAGTAATTTCCTACAGGCTAGATCTCAAAGACCCACACATTAAATATTTCTATTAATCAAAAATTGTTTAAAATCTTTCTATTTTTCTAGGTAATAAATCATCCTCTTCTATAAAGGTGACAGTTGCTATGTCATCTGTTTGCAATTGACATGACTATTGGAATCTGCTGATTGTTTTCAAAACTAAAATTTTCTCTAGGGGTTGTTTTTCTAACAGCAGAGATGCCCTGCTGAAGCATATGCCGTGACACGCCCAAGGATGCAAGAGCTATCATCATACTGGGGAAAACGCAAAGCAAAACAAAATCGAACAGAAATAAAAACAAATTCCATGACCACAGTGGGAACTTTGGATTAGAGTTCATTATAAAGAGCGCCAGGGTAGCCCTGGCTGGTGCATAGAGTGTTGGCCTGTAGACCAAAGGGTCCCAGGTTCAATTCTGATCAAGGGCATGTACTTTGGTTGTAGGCTCCTCCCTGGCCTGGGCCCTGGTCAGAGCTCGTGCAGGAGGCAACCAATTGATGTGTTTCTCTCACATCCATGTTTTTCTCTGTCCCCCTCTCTCTTCCACTCTCCCTAAAAATCAATGGAAAAATATCCTCGGGTGAAGATTTTTTTTAAAAAAAGAGTGCCAGGGTAAAGCACTAGGAAGGAGTCAGAACATCTGGGTTGTAGTCCAAGTTCGGGCACTAAGTCACTTTGGCAAAGAAACGCTAGTGAGCGTCAGTGTTCATGTCTAGGCCAGCTGTCGGGAAACTCACCTTGTTCTCCATTGAATGCCTGGTGGAGGAAGCTACATAACATGGAGACGATGCCTGTTTTCCTAATTTTCGCATTTTGTTAGATATCACAATGGATCATGGTATAACAATAAGATGTAAGATGTTATTAATACAGAAACCACCCAGAATAAATGGCACAGATGACTGCGACAATCAGTGTTTTCAGAATTATTCTCTTTTTGTTGTTGTTAATCCTTGCCTGAGGGTATTTTCCCATTGATTTTTAGAGAGAGTGGAAGAGAGAGGGGAAGACAGAGAGAAACATTGATGTGAGAGAAACACATCTATTGGTTGCCTCCTGCACATGCCCCAGCCAGGGCCTGGGTGGGGGAGGAGCCTGCAACCAGGTACGTGCCCTTGACCGGAATCAAATCAAATCCGGGACCCTTTGGTCTGCAGGCCTACACTCTATCCCCTGATCTGAACTGGCTAGGGCTGTTCTTTTTTTTTTTTTTTCTTTTAAATATATTTTTATTTATTTCAGAGAGGAAGGAAGAGGGCAAAAGAGATAGATGATGAGAGAGAATCATTGGTTGGCTGCCTCCTGCCTGCCCCACACTGGGGATCGATCCCGCAACCCGGGCATGTGTCCTGACCGGGAATCAAACCGTGACCTCCTGGTTCAACCACCGAGCCACGCCGGTCGGGCAAGAATTATTCTTGAGGAACATTTGATGACAAAAGTGAAGACTAGACTCTTTGTGTTCATTCTGGGCACAATTGAACAATTTCCACCCATAAGACGTGGGATTTATTTTTGCATCTACTACAAAGCTTGTTTCTGGGTATGCTCTAACCAGGGCTCGCCCATTATCTTCCTCTGTGCAAGGCCCCTTAGGTGGCATTTGCATTGAGTGGTGTGATTTTTGTTTTCAAAGAGGGAAATTTTACAAATTGTGCTTCACTTTGATTTCAGCTTGAGCTGTTTCCTCCTGGGAAAACAGCTTTTTGCTTGGCAAAAATGGATGTGAAGCATTGGCGACAACGAAAGGCCGTTTTTATTGCAAAGAAAACTGCCTTTTGCTTTTGCCAAAAGAAGCAAAACATATGAGACAAAACCACAAATATTTCCCTGTTTGCAAACCCTGCGAAAACGTGATTTTTCACCAGTGGTGAGAATATTTTCCCACACTCCTCTTCCCATTTCTAAAAATTATGGTTTCAATGGCAAAAGTCACAATTTACACCTACAAAACCTCATCGCTGCAATCAAATAGCGTGAATATTGGTATTAAACATGTTGGATATATTTTCTGTAAGATGTGGTATCCGGGGAGATACGGCCCTCACACGGTGAGATTACGGTTTTGACTAAGTGAAACAATAGTGAGCAATGGTGGACCATTAACACGGAGAAGAAAGAGCGAAAGGAAAGGCAGTTGAGGTTTAATTTGGATTCTACATGGACCAGGCCGTAGCTGAATAACTTAGGATGACTTGGGACTTCTCTTTGCATAAAAGAGAAAAAAGGGTGGCGATAATACAATATGCTGGAGAGAACATTGAAATGGTGTTTGAGAGAACTGGTCCCAGTCCTGAGACCATGGTTAGCAGGCTGTGTAGCAGCGGTTCTCAACCTGTGGGTCGCGACCCCTGAAAATACATCCTGCATATCAGGTATTTACATTACGATTCATAACAGTAGCAACATTACAGTTATGAAGTAGCAACGAAAATGATTTTATGGTTGGGGGTCACCACAACATGAGGAACTGTATTAAAGGGTCGAGGCATTAGGAAGGTTGAGAACCACTGAACGTTTGGCCAATCAGCTCAGATTCCACTTGTGAAAATGTTAGAATTCAATTAAATGACCCTTCAGATTCCCTTCCGATTTAAAAATGTGCAAAATCCATTTGTAAAATATAGAAATTGTGAATATCAAGGATCTCCACTAATTGACTCTCTTGATTCTACTAACGTCAGAAGGCTACTTGGTCTGTTTAATGGTTTGTGTGAAGGTATTCACTTAACACATTTAATTGGGAATTGCTTTGTGTCCATGGTTGCCCTGAATACCGATGTGTTTTTCCTCTGCCTACACTAAGCCCTTCCTGCTGTAATTAAGCTAATTTCTTTCCATTCTCCCCAGTGAAGTAGTAAGCATTCATTCACCGTTTTTAAAATTATTCAAATATTCAAAATATTCATAAAATAGGTGACTTCATCAAAGCGATATATTTGTTCAGGAAAGTGGGGTGTGAATACATTTGTGCTACGTGGAATGCTATTTTGAGCAAGATTTTGTTTTGAAAGCAAATCTATGGCCAATGTTTTGTCAAGCAAGGGACCACATTATCAAATGCAGACATTTCTCCAAATGAATTTATTTTATACAAAGCCATTTTCAAAAGATATTATAGGGAACCCTCAGAAAGTCCTTGCTGTTCTTGACCCTTCTCCTTTAAACCTGGGTCTCTGTTTCTCTCTTCCCCCAAGAGCTGCCTTTAACTGAATGACAGCCTGTGAGTGAGTGTGAGTGAGGCACTGGACTAGGCCCATCCATTCACTGGGCCCATTCATTCTTCATCTCAGTATCAATGAGCTACTGATTGCCCCCAGGGCACCACACACCCTTGGACACGTGAAATATGTTTTCTCATTCATCCTTACAGCACACTAGGCAGAAGCTCTCTCGTGTAACCAGGGCGGCCTTGTCTACGGCTTGAGTTGCTGATAAATTACCAGAGGGCGGGCTTTATCTGAGTCCCTCCCCTCCTGACCTATTTGTCCCCAAGGCTCTGGCCCTCTCAGTAAGTTTTCTTTTTCTTTTCTTTTTTTTTTTTAAATATATTTTTATTGATTTCAGAGAGGAAGGAAGAGGGAGAGAGAGATAGAAACATCCATGGAGACAGAAAATCATGGATTGGCTGCCTCCTGCAAGTCCCCCACGGGGATTGAGCCCACAACCCAGGCATGTGCCCTTGACCGGAATCGAACCTGGGACCTTTCAGTTCGCAGGCCGACGCTCTATCCACTGAGCCACACTAGCTAGGGCCCTCTCAGTAAGGTTTCCATGGAACTTCTGTGGCTGAGGTGGGGGTTGGGGATTCCAATGCCCTTCTCTGCAGAGGGGCACTGCTTACTGGGAAGAGGCTGCTCTGGGAACCGCATCCCAAGTGCAGAGCTGGAGATCCCACAGCCACTGCAGCGCGGGTGGGTCCTACGTGGATTCCTCTACATCAGTGGTTCTCAACCTTCTGGCCCTTTAAATACAGTTCCTCATGTTGTGACCCAACCATAAAATTATTTTCGTTGCTACTTCCTAACTGTAATGTTGCTACTGTGATGAATCATCATGTAAATATCTGATATGCAGGATGGTCTTAGGCAACCCCTGTGAAAGGGTCGTTTTACCACCAAAGGGGTCGAGACCCACAGGTTGAGAACCGCTGCTCTACGTGGTCAGTGTTTAGGGGTGCACAGCCCCTCTTTGTTACAGGGGGTGGAAGGACCCTAGCCATTGTGCCAGGGCTCTTTGAATAAAAGCACCTTCAACCCCCTCCTCGTTATTTTGTGGGGCTCGGAGCTCAGTGGCCTGGCTCCTTAGGTGAAGCCGTTTCAGACTCTGCTCCCCAAAAGTGAGCAGTGTGGAGGGACAGAAGTGATCGAGTGACTCCCACGGGCCTGGCCCTTCTGGGCATTTAGGACCGAGTGGATTACAGATGGGCAGGACCTCACTCCCTGGAGCCTGCATTCCAGGGCTAGGGAACAAGCAAATAAAAAAAAAAAAAGGAGAAATAAATAAAAAAAATATCAGGTACCGAGATGATACCCTAGGATGGTTTAGAGCAGCCCAAACCTACAAAACCCAAAGCTCTTTTAGAAAAAGTTCGTGCTGGCCAGCTGGTGTGGCTCAGGGGTTGAGCGTTGACCTAGGAACCAGGGGGTCACGGTTAGATTCCCAGTCAGGGCACAGGACCAGGTTGCAGGTCCCATTCTCAATCATTATTGATGTTTCCATCTCTTTCTCCCTCTCCCTTCCTCTCTGAAATCAATAAAAATATATTTAAAAACAAAACGAAACGGACTTTTCTAATGTATTTTCTGAGTTTATTTACATCTTATTTTTTAAAGTGTACAATTTAGTCGTTTTTAGCATATTCACAACGTCATGCAGCCGTCACCACGGTATAATTCCAGAATATTTTCATCAGCCCCCAAAGAAACCTCACATCTATTCGTAGTCACTCCCCACGTCCCCTGCACAGCTCCTGCCATTGCTAATCTATTGTCTGACTCTGGATTTTTCTATTCTGCATGTTTTATATAAATGGGATCATACGATATTTGGCTTTTTAGACTAGCTCCTTTCACTTAGCGTAATGTTTTCAAGGTTTATCCTTGATATGTAATATATTAGTCGTTTGTTTCTTTTTATTTCCTAATACCTTGTTGTTTCTTTCTGGATTAATTTCCCTTCTTAAAGTGTATCTCCCAAGAAGTCCTGCAAAGAGGCATATCTCTGTGGCATACATTTTTCCCTTAGACCTACCATACTTCATAAATATCTTCATTTTGTCCTCATATTTATTTTTTTAATATATTTTATTGATTTCAGAGGGGAAGAGAACGGAAGAGAGAGATAGAAACATCAACGATGATGGAGAATCATTGATCGGCTGCCTCCTGCATGCCCCACATTGGGGAATCAAGCCCACAATCTGGGCATGTGCCCTGTGACCTGCATGTTCATAGGTTGATGCTCAATCATTGAGCCACACTGGCCGGGCTGTCCTCACATTTAAATAAAATATTGGCTAAATGGCAATGTTTAGATCCAAAGTTCCTTATCTTCAATGCTTCGAAGCTATTTCTTCACTGCTATCAAGCTTCCTGGCATCCGTCTGGCGCTCGCTCCCTTGAAGGTGACCTGTTTGTTCCCTGTGCAGGCACGTAGAATGCTCTCCTCAGCTCTGATGTTCCTACATTGTGCTCTGATGTCTCCAATTATGCTTTCTGGTCCCGTTTAGCACTGGACGAGACCTCTCGAGCCAAACATTCTATCTTTCTCTAATTATGAAAATTAGTCCTTCAAATATTTTCCTCATTTGTGGCTGCTCTAGAGACCCCCTATTCTGCAGATAGTAATAGTTTTGTTTGTTTTTAATGCCTCCTCACTTTTCTTTCCGTCTTTCCTTTCCTGATGCCTCCTTTGAGAGTACCTTGACTTGATCTTCCAGCTCACTCAGTCTTTATTCCGCTGTATCCATTATGGTGTGTAATCTACCCATGGACTCCTTTACTTGGAGAATTACATTTTTATGTACAAAATGTTTCTAATAGCTTTATCTTTATTGTCACTGCTCCTCTGTGTTGGGGCTATTCACGATGCTCATGTAGCATTATTGTTCTGTCTTTCCCATCCCCTCTGCTTCCTCTGCAGCAGCGGTTTTGTCATTTTTCTCGATGAGTTCATCTTTTCTTCTGTTGGGACTCTCACCTGCACTGACTACCAAGGTGTGCCCTGGGGAGGGGGAGGACTTGCGTGTGCTCTCCAGGCTAGTTTAGGTTTGGAGGGTGGGGCTGCTCTTCAAGGTGCATGAACCCTTTGTGTCTGCACTCGTGCTCAATCACTCCCAGTTTCCTCTACTTTCGAATCATCTGAGCCCCAGGGAATCTCCCAGTACATCCGTCCCAGGAAAGGTGGCGACAGGGAGAAGGGGCCCCTGCCAGCCTGCCTGCCCCTGTGCCATGTTTCCTGGTGGGCATTGACTTGCCCTTATGTTCCCTTTCCATCTCCACCTTTCTTGGGTGCTGGGCTAATGTAGCTGTACAAAATCATCACGCTAAGCAAATACAAGGGAGGGGGAGGGAAGAGTGATAAGAAAGGAACCCAGTGGCTCTGGCCCCCACCAACCGCATTCTTCCCGTGGTAGTTGTTGAGCTCAGTCCTGTCTCCTCCAGCCTCGGACTCGCCATCTCTTCTGTGGTATCTCAATCTAAGACTGGATTCGGGCAGGGAGTCAGCACCCAAGGCTGCTTCGCTATTTTTTCAGTCTTCGCGTATTATCGCTTGTCTTTCCAGATCTGAGAGAAACATTAATTTGATCTCAACCAAGCCTTTTCCAGTATGATTGGTCGGACATTCAGAGTGGAATGTGCCAGCCGTTGGGTTTTACGTGTGCTTTATTGGCTTTTATATACCAAAAGAGACCATTTCAAAACTCCATCCATGGTGTGGTAATAGCTCATCTCAGGAGAAGCCCAGGAACTGAGCTCGACCAGATCATCTGCTTTCAGACAGATAGGATTCAGTTCATTGGTGTTTGGCCCTCACTTTCCAAATATGGAAAATGGGAACATGCCGGTGAGCACATTGGTCTGTACATTTGCCATTTCTGATTTCAAAGGCAATCCATTAACGCAACTACCGAAGACGGTGGTTTTTGGTGTAAGAGAGCACATTTGAAGAATTTCCTCATTCAAAAAGTATTTATTGAGCATCTATACTGTGCTAGACTCTATGCTAAGATCTCCATAAGACATTCTTTTATGGGAGGGACAACCAGAGTTTTGAAGTATAATCTAATCATGTATTTTATGACAACGAACACACAAACATATAGCCTAAAGAAAGAGTCCTATTATCTTCTTGTTCTATTAACATTCTGGTTGTTCTGAAATTTGAACTATGTCATTCACAAAACTTCGTTCAATAAGACTTTGATGGTTCAAATAGTACTGTACCAGAGGGATGGCTATTTCCTTAGGCTATCCCTTTAGACCAAGCATGTCAAACTCTTGACCCCTAGGCCGCATGCGGCCCATAACGAATATTTCTGCAGCCCAGCCAATATAACAGTATGTAAGAAATGGTCTAATAAAAATATCGTAACTTGATTTTTACAATATCCTATTATACATAATTATTATTAACGAACTACAACGTTGGCTAATGACTGATTACTATAATCATGTTGCATTCATTTCCATTATGCGCCTTACACATAAGCATACCATTTCTCTCCACTAATACTAGCAGCGAATATTTTAGCAGCCGATGGCCACGTTATTAGTCTTGGACTGACTCGTTTGGTGTGCACAACAGAAAATATTTCACTTTCGGAGAACAAGAAAGTTAGGTTTATTTGTATTATGCTTATTAATTTGTGCAGTTATTCAGTGTCTGGTAAGTTAATGTTCAAAAAATATTAACTCTTATTAAAATGTTCTATTATTTTATGTTAACAATGATTTATTTCAGTCCTTTGTATTCAGCATGTCTCTATCGAAATAAACCTACATTTCTATGAAAATGGAAGCTTTTGGATATTTTGTGGCCCCCAGACACTTACACCTTATTTATTTGGCCTGTGTTAGCCTTTGAGTTGGACATGCTTGCTTTAGACTCTAGGATTGAAAAAGTTGACCTCTTGGCAGACACAGAGCTGAGAGCAGAGAATCAGTGGAGAGATCTGAGGCAAACACTGGGGTAGGTGCTGTGACCCAGACAGAGCACCATACATGATCTGAAGAGCTAGTTAAAGCACAGGTTCTGTGATCCTCCCAAGAGATTCTCAACTACTGTCTCTGGAGTTGGTGGCCTTGACATCTGAAAGATTCGGGGCCTTGGCTCTGTATGGGGCCCTCCTGTAATCATAGGAAAGACCAGATAAGAGCCACCCCTGGGGGAAGAAGGAAAGGGGGGCCCCGAGCCACAGTCAACACTGGGTGGGAACAGGAGCTGAGTTACTAAGTCCTGAGAAATAAGATTATGCATCCAGTTAAGTGCAGCAGATAATTGAATCGTTGCCAGGATGGGTTGTGAAAAGGAAGCCAAGAGCTAGGTATGGGATGAGTGAAGCGAATCGAGATCCAGAATGCCAAACCACAGTAGAACTAAACTTTTATTTTATTTTTTTTAAAATATATTTTTATTGATTTCAGAGAGGAAGGGAGAGGGGGGAGAGAGATAGAAACATCCATGATGAGAGAGAATCATTGATCGGCTGCCTCCTGCACGCCCCCCACTGGGGATCGAGCCCACAACCTGGGCAAGTGCCCTTGACCAGAATCAAACCTGGGACCCTTCAGTCTGCAGGCCGATGCTCTATCCACTGAGCCAAACCGGCTCCGCATAATCTTGGAAATTCTTCAATGCGGCTACTAAGCCACTAGCATCACATTCCCGCCTGTGTAAGCCCTTCCCCCACACACTTACCAGAGTTGGCTAATAGCACTGCTTCCTCTGAGTGTCCTTTCGCTTTTCCCTACTCCCCAGAGCTCATGAACAGAAAAATGTAGACAAGGCGGGCAAAAGCCACTATTCGGCCAGACAATGCTATTTATTGAGCCCACTTGTGCAAAACACTGTACACGGTTTTTGCAGATAAAAAGGAAATGGCTCCTGAGAAAAGATAGAGGAGAAGCAAAGCGTCTAAGTAGTTCATAAACCGCATAGTCAGCTCTTAAACAATGAATGGGTGGGTGGTGGCGGGGGGGGGGGGGGGTTAGGACGGCTGTTTTGGAAGGAGGTGCTCCCAGCGGCGTGGGGCTATGGGGGCCCATCAAGGCTGATGTTTCACGGGCTTCGGTCACCTTTACACCGGGAAGGACTGAAACTCCCATCCAGCTAGCGAGCGGCTCCTGTAAGTCAACAGTTATAAGCACCTCTTCCCCGGACAACATGCCCTTTGTATGAAATTTTAGAGAAAATGATATTAATTCCCTCTGTCCGGTGGATGGGATGGTCACATAACACTATTAAAGTGGAAAATAATGTTTCAAGAACATTACAGTGTAGCCCGGCCAGTGTGGCTCAGTGGTTGAGTGTAGGCCTATGAACCAGAAGGCCATGGTTCGATTTCCGGTCAGGACACATGCCTGGGTTGCAGGCTTGATCCCAGTAAGGGGGAGGGGGGGTTGCAGGAGGCAGCCAATCAATGATTCTCTCTCATCACTGATGTTTCTATCTCTCTCCCCCTTCCTCTCTCTGAAATCAATAAAAACATATATGTATATATATATATATTAAATTACAGTGAAATTAAGGAGCTAAGTGCTTTCCCTCACTTTGAGACTCAGAAGTATGGGGTGAAGTGCCGCAGGATTTTCTGAATAATGTCGTAAAACTGTACGGGGAACATTGTGGGACACTGAGGCAGGGGCTTGCACTCTCATTCCCTGGCTACCTACTGTTCACCTGGGTCCGGACCGCAGGAGCTTCTTTGACATTTCAGGAAAGGATGAGGCCTCAGGCTTTTGGCCACACAGCCAGGGTAGGACAGAGCCAGACCCCAAAGGGTTCTGTTGGATTCCATAGTCTGTGACATAGTGTTGTCTATTCTTCTCAGTTTCCTTCCCACTCCTTTGCTATTTTTTAAAATATATTTTTATTGATTTCAGAGAGGGAGGGAAAGAGAAATATCAGTGATGAGAGAGAGAATCATGGATTGGCGGCATCCCACAAGCCCCACACTGGGGATCGAGCCAGCAACCGGGGCATGTGCCCTGACCGCGACCTCCTGGTTCATAGGTCGATGCTCTACCATTGAGACATGCTGGCCGGGCATGTTATTATTATTATTATTATTTTAAACTTGTGCAGATGTCCTCAGCCTGACTCCAGGAGCTACCCAGGGAAGCTCCCCCAGAGACCACCTCCCGCAGGCACCTGCCACTCAGAGCTGTGGTTCCGAGTGCAGTCCCTGGACCAGCAGCCTCTTATCACCTGGTACTAGTTAGACATTCACATTTTCAGGCTCCACCCAGAACCACGGCGTATGAAACCAGCCATCCATGCTGTCAAGAGCCTTCCAGAAGATTCTGAGGAAACCAGTGACTTCAAGGGACTCCCCGGGTATCTTCCTAGGGCATCTCCAAGAAGTACTCCCGCCCTAGCTGGTTTGGCTCAGTGGATAGAGTGTCGGCCTGCAGACTGAGGGGTCCTGGGTTCGATTCCAGTCAAGGGCACATGCCTGGGTTGTGGCCTCAACCCCCAGTGTGGGGCCTGCAGGAAGCAGCCAATCAATGATTCTCTCTCATCATTGATGTCTCTCTCTCTCTTCATTTCTGAAATCAATTTTAAAATGTATATTTTTAAAAAGTACTCCAGCCCCAGCTGGTTTGGCTCGG
>NW_005871627.1:30315-41033 GCF_000147115.1 Myotis lucifugus
TGATGATGCTCTTCCATCCCCCTCCCCAACCCCCCCCTGCCAGGGCTCTCAAGAGCCCTCTTGCCCTTTTTATCCAACTCTGGATCAAGAACCCCCCCTCCACTCCCTCAACCTCCCTTCAGTCTCTCCTATATTGTCCCCAACACATATGCCTAGAGTTCCAAACGTGGCCACCCCACACTCACGCTGACGGCGTAGAATGTCTGAAATCTGGACGGGACTCTAATGGTTGCCAAATGCCATCCACTGGGTTCACTAAAGGCCGTCACACATCTTCACAGAGAGCAAACAAGAGCGAGGCAGAGACGTGGAAATCCGAGCCCCACCCGCCCCCTGCTCTCCGGGTTCCGTGTGGGCACCTCCCGCCTCTGGGGGCCCATAATGGGAAGCGTGTCTCGGTGGCCATGACCTTCCATTATTTTTAAGTGGCTGCAGCCCAAACAAAAGACAAATGCAAACTTTCTCCGCTTGACATTGAAAAAATTACTGGCATGTCATATGGTAATTCATTAGAGAATTCTCATTCATCAAAACAATTCATTTTTTGTTTGAAGAGGCTGAATAAGCAGTTTCTTGCTGATTTCACCGTCAGCCTCTCTGGCCACATGTGGCTCCATTTCATTTGCAGTAATTTTATTCCTAAGTATTAATAGCATTTGAGGGGCATAGCTGGAATATTTTAAATCAAATTGGGCTATTTTACTGAGATACCTTCATATAAACTCATTTCTCTCTTTTACAATTCTTTCTTTTACAATTCTAATACCCAGGACTTGAATTTAATCATGTTTTTTTAATGGACAGAAACACAGCAAGTGGATTCTTTTTTCAGAAACTGAAATGTCCCTGGTTGATATGAATCCACTGCTGAACTGAGCATAGAAACCTATTTGTTAATAATAATATCCCAAACTAAGGGGAACTGTTGTTTCGGAGTTTCTCAGAATCCTGGGCCTTAATTAGACTTTGTAAACATGTGCTTTACAAAATCCTTCATTATAAAGCGCGTTCATTCATCCTCTCTGTTAGCGATGTTTAAGCACCACAAAAAAGTAACTATTGGATTTCCCCCGAATTTTTTCTCAAAAATCTTTAGTCAGGACTATTTCCCAATGTCTAATTGAGGTTATTCCTCTGAAAATGTTTATCTTTTTAAGGCCCCCATATCCTTCCTTTATCCTTTCAGTTCATTTTCCCGTAAGCCTAGTTCCCGCAGTCACCTCGTTCTCTTACTTCTCATCATCGTTTCTTTCCCCCTCCTCCACAGAACAGGGTTTGTAAGCTCAAAATGAGGAGCTTTTCAGCCTCCACCACTGTGTAAACAAATTTCCATAATAAGTGTCCTCCTGGATAGATCTATTATACTAGTGGCCCGGTGCACCGATTCGTGCACATTGAAAGGGAAATAATTAGAAGAAATATTTTAATATTGCTATTTGCCCTTTCTCCCTCAGCGCCTGGGAGACAGGTGATGCCCCACCCCACCCCACCCCCCGCCGCCCATCCCCTGCCACTGCTGCTGGTCACAGTCTGCGGAGCGATTGGCCTGTTTGCAGGGGGCCATTGGGTCCCCACTCGCACCCACCTTGGCCTGGTACCACCTGCTCACCTGCTCCACCATCCTGCCGAGGTCCCACTCTTATTGGGGCACATCGGGCCGGCAGCACCTCCACCGCCGCCCGCCGCTAGCGCCGCTTCGCCGATGCCTGCCATGTTCCGTGCCACCCCCTGGTGGTCAGCACAGGTTATAGTGAGTGGTTGAACTCCCAGTTGAACACCACTTGAGGGGACAATTTGCATATTAGGCTTTTATTATATAGGATACATATATCCTATTGATCCTGTTTCTCTGGAGAACACTGCCTCACAGATTTTGGTACCAAGAGTGGTCCTAAAGGAACAGAATTTTAAGGATGAATTTTCTGGATTTGTTTTGTTATTTCTAGAATTGACTCTCTAATCTGATTAGATTTAAACGTGCCAATGTTTCTATTTCTCTGTCCCTCTCCCTTCCTCTCTGAAATCAATCAAAATATTTTTTTTAAAAAACACAAAGTAGACCCAAGTGTGTAAGGACTGGACTAGAGTGTCTTTGGTGATTCACCATCCAGACCCCCTGGGACCCAGGCCCTCATCTCACCAGCCTTTGGTCAGCTCTTGGGGTCCCCCACCCAAAAGGAGCTATGCCCCACCCAGGGACAGCTCACCCCCATGCCTGCTTGATGTGGGGTGAAGATGCCCAGCACCCTCACCTCAATCCTTTCCAACTCACAAAGCTCACCCCAGCTTCAGAGCACCCCGTGGTTGGCTGAGGTCTCTGTTGTCATTGCACCAAAAGTCGACCTCTTCTGCCAGGCCTCTTCCTCCCTCACCCCCTCACAGGTGTGGGTCCCGGGCACTCCCCCAAACTTCCTGCAGGCATCGCTGGGCCTCCTCCGAGTCAGCTTCCCCGCGGACCTTCACCCAGGCAGGTGGAGCTCGGACCTATCACAGAAACCAGCAGACACGGAACAAACACTCGGGTTTCATCGGAACATCGACGGGAAGGTTTTAGGCGGCTGTTTCAGCGTAAATGGGAACATTTGGTGGATGATGAAGAATGATAGTTGCTGTTTATCACCTGACAAAATTCTTCTAACTCAGACCCAGACATCTCCACACCACACACCACTCCTGTGTGGACAGGATCATTCAGAACAAACCGCTTTGGTTCGGCAGCTCATTTGTGCCATCAGAAAAGCAGAAGCAAAACAGGGGGATGGAGGGGGGGGCAAGTGTTACCTTCCCAGCCAATCATGCAAACATCTGCGACTAACTCGTCCCTTTTTGTAGAAGTTACAGATTTTTAAAAAAATATATTTTATTGATTTTTTTACAGAGAAGAAGGGAGAGGGATAGAGAGTTAGAAACATTGATGAGAGAGAAACATCGATCAGCTGCCTCCTGCATACTCCCCACTGGGGATGTGCCCACAACCAAGGTACATGCCCTTGACTGGGATCGAACCCAGGACCCTTCAGTCTGCAGGCCGACACTCTATCCACTGAGCCAAACCGGTTAGGGCAGAAGTTACAGATTTTTGCATTTAAACACCGATCGAAAACTGAAATTCTATATCCATTGAACAACAACTTCCGTTTCCCTAAAGAAGACATTCTAGAGATCTGCTGCACAACAATATGAATATAGCCAACACTGCTGAACTATATGCACTTAAACGTGGTTAAGGTGGTAAAGTTTGTGTTATGTGCTTTTTACCACAATAAAAAAGAAAAAAACATTAAAAAAAACGCTGATCGCCCAGCCAGCATGGCTCAGTGGTTGAATGTCCACCTATGAACCAGGAGGTCACGGTTCGATTCCCGGTCAGGGCACACGCCTGGGTTGCAGGCTTGATTCCCAGTGTGGGGCGTGCAGGGGGCAGCTGATCAATGATTCTCTCTCATCATTGGTATTTTCTCTCTTTCTCTCTCCCTTCATCTCTGAAATATATATATACATATATAATCACATAAAATGACTAGTAAAATCCCTGAAAAGTTCAAGGAATGACTCATTCCATTTTCATCACACTTGCGTCCAATTCCATCTCCCGTGATTCTAATAGAACTTAAATGCTGGGGAGAAGAGAAAAAAGGGGTACCCTTTGGTTTCCATGGTAGGCTCAATGCGAACAGGTGTTTGAAATTCGCTGCTGGGTCCACTACACTCAGATCCGAAACTTGCCTTTTGTCGGGCGATGCATATTTCAAACTTTTACTTTTTTTTGCTGACAGAACCTTGTTTTTTTTCCCCTCTTTTTTTTTTTTTTTCCAGCAGGAAGGCACAATCATTGGACAATACTGCCAAATATAACAAACATCTACAGATGGGCTGCTCTGCAGCTGGAGGCTGTAACTTGTAGCATTTATTTGAAATCTCCAAGCCAGCAGAGCAGGGCTGGGCGCAGTGGGCACAATTCACAATGTTTTGGCTCTGAAGCAAATAGCAGTTGAACTTGGTTTTCGCAGCTCAAATGGAATTGATGCCGATGCGCTCTGCACTAAATTCATTAAACAATTACATCCTGGTGCAGTTTTCACATTTTTGTAAAGGAGCTGCATAAGCACTAATTAGATCTCACACAATGTTACTGGGCAAATTACAGTGCGGATTGTCTGCCTCGCCTTGCGCTCCGCATCTGCCTCGCCATGAGGAGGATCGTTTCGCTGCCAGCCAGGCAACCGCCGGGCTTTGTGACGTTGAATAGAAATATTTATCTAAAACGTGCGATAGAGGGATTGATCATGCAACCGGCGTTCAAGGGCCCCCGGATGCTTCCTCACGGCCGTTGGCAGGTAAAATGGAACATGTGAAAATACAGTAGCTGGATCTTCTCATGACCGTTCACTGGCACTTCCTCCGTGAGGTTTTGCTATTGAAAAGGCAACTTGGCATTTCATTTGGCTTCAAGTGCACGCTGGGCTGTGGGATCAGAGTGCCTTGCGGAGGGCGGCCTTTGATGCAAACCCATAGCAGCTCCCCGTCCTGGCTACCCACGCGGCCTCTGGTCATCGGTTTACTGGAAAAGGAATCCGTTCTTATTTCACACATCGGGGTATGATTTCTTTCTTCCATAGTCACCTGTTTTCTATTTCCTACACCACTCAATGTAGGAAGCCATATTCGCTTTTTTGTTTGTTCATCCCCACCCAAATATATTTTTTTCCATTATTTTGGAGAGAGTGGAAGGGATGGGGAGAGACAGAGAGAGAAACATCGATGTGAGAGAGACCCAGCGATTGGTTGCCTCCCACATGTGCCCCGACCGGGGCCGGGGATCGAGCCTGCAACCGAGGCACATGCCCTTGACTGGAATCGAAGCCACGACCTTTCAGTCCGTGGGCGGAAGCTCTATCCACTGAGCCAAACCAGTCGGGGCCACATTAGCATTTCAATGTCAAAATCAATTCTGCAAAAGGGAGGCCATTCAGACAGGGTTTCTATGGCAACTTTGAATATAGCAACTTCAGGGCCTGCTCTAGCCCTGTCACCTTCATTGTTGCTCTTCACCTGGACAGGCCTCAGCTCGCCTGGCCAGCCGTGCTGTGGGTGGGCACCCAGGACAGCCGCCGTGAGGACCCCTAGCCTGGTCTTCACCCCTGGGCAGGAAGCCACGGCGGCGAATGTTTGGCTGCTGGTTTCCTAAAAGCCACTCCTGTTGTTGGACTTTGCAAAGGGTGACTTTTACTGTGCGAGGGAGCCAGCCATCCAAGAGCAAGCTCGGTGCCAGCGCCAACCAAGATTGAGAAGCGGTTTGGCTCAGTGGATAGAGGGTTGGCCCGCAGACTAAAGGGTCCCAGGTTCGATTCCGGTCAAGGGCATGTACCTTGGTTGCGGGCACATCCCCAGTGGGGGGTGTGCAGGAGGCAGCTGATCGATGTTTCTCTCTCATCGATGTTTCTAACTCTCTAGCCCTCTCCCTTCCTCTCTGTAAAAAGTCAATAAAATATATTTTAAAACACACACACACACACACACACACAAAACTCCAAAGGGAATCCATGCAGAAGCGCAAGTTGGGAAATGTCTGCTCTCCAGGCAGGAATGTTTGTGATGAATGCAAAGCGCGGCCAGCGGAAACGGTGCTCCCCGAATGTAGCATCCAGGTTCCTCTGACTGCATTGCTTTCCTAACCTTTAAGCGGGCCTTCCCCCTTCTCTCCGCAATGTCTGCTCGATAACAAGGACCATAACTGGAAGGGTGACCATTCCTCCCACGGACCTAACTGGTTCGCCTGGAAATGCTGTGCTGGTTGAATATGAAATTGTATCCTCCTTGAAGGAAAACATAACTGAGCACTGGGCCTTTGGGTTGTTTAAAGGTAAAATGGGCCCGGCCAACGTGGTTCAGTGGTTAGCACCGACCTATGAACCAGGAGGTCATAGTTCCATTCCCAGTCAGGGCACATGCCCGGGTTGCAGGCTATATCCCCAGTGTGGGGCGTGCAGGAGGCAGCCGATCAATGATTCTCTCTCATCATTGATCTCTCTCCCTTCCTCTCTGAAATCAATAAAAAAATATTTTAAAAAGTAAAATAAAGGTAAAATGGCAGTAAGGCGGCAAAGTAAAATTTGGAACAAAAATGTTATTTTTGAAGACTCAGAAAGAGTAATTAGCATTTTCTAACTTGAACCCCCCAATTTTTATTCATTCACCCTGGGGAGATATTCCATTCTGTACTTTGTTTCTATTTTGTGTTTTATTGTAAAGGAGGAAATTACAAGGATTTAATTTTTACCAAATTCAAAATGTAAGAGTTCTTTCTCAAACTTTCCAAAGTTGCCTTTGGACTGATAGCAAAAGGAGAAAACTAACCAAGACTTTGAAACTTTAGAAAGTTAGGAGCACTTGGAAAGGGCAATTTCTAGAGAGATAACCAAAGGAAAGGCAGGGGTCTTGGTAAAACTGACTTAATTCAACTGTTGTACCTTTTGGCCAAAGGGAATTCCATTTGGAGTTGGTTGGCTGGGGCGATACCACTCACTGCTCCTAACTTTCTCTTTACGCCCCTGCTACTTGCCATCTGTGGCCCCGTGGGGCCTGAGATAACTCTTGGTTCCATTTTATTCCTCTCCTTCTTTCCTGGCCTTCATCCTTCTCCCTTCAGCAAGAGGTTCCAAGTCTTTCTCTGGGCCAAGCACCGCATTAGACATTACAGATTCAGAGATGGATGGGCCCAAGGCTCTGTCTTCCTGAAATTCCTGATGTAGTGGGGAGCAGCTACGCATCTTTATCCAACATGGTACACACGTGTTGTTCCTGATTATCCTGGGCTGTATCTTGGAAAAACCCAGAGGTCGGGTGTCATATGGTTATCATCATTATGGCTAAGTCATTACCTTAACTATCGGTGGGACTGAGCTCCTGAATTATATTAGTCAGAATTTATTACCCAATATAATATTAAGTAATAGTACACAGATAAGCTGACCTCCTAATGCCCACCCAGGAATCATGCAAAGTAGCTATGATTGAGGATGCTGGGAAGTTCCACTGGCTCCCGGAATCTCTCTCCATGCAGGTTCGTCTTTCCATGTGGCCGGCAATTTCTATCGCCAGCAGTGAACTTGCCTCTGAAATGCATTGTCTTTAAGGAGCTTGTATCTTGAATCAGTTTCTCTTTATACCAGCCATATTAATTTGAAATCAACAACACTTTCAAGTACTTCCCATAGAAAATGGCTACAGTCTCTCTAGATATTGCTTCAGGCAAAGGGCTAATTCTCTGCTTGTGATGGTGTCAGCTGCGTATCTGACAGCAATAGCTCTTTGCTCTGTAAGTGAGAGGAGAATTTCACACACGGCCGCCTGTGTCAGAAAGGCTGACACTGTAGAAAAGAAGCGTGGGCCCAGCTGCTGTGGCTCAGTGGTTGAGCGTCGACCTATGAACCAGGAGGTCACGGTTCAATTCCCAGTGAGGGCACATGCCCAGATTGCAGGTTCAACTCCCAGTAGGGGGCATGCAGGAGGCAGCCGACCAATCCTTCTCTCTCATCATTGATGTTCCCATCTCTCTCTCCCTCTCCTTTACTCTCTGAAATCAATAAAAAAAAATAGGAACATGGGCTAAATTAATTTTAAGCTTTAAAGTGTTAAATACATTTTTGTTTAATTTGAAATTAATTAATGAATTTAATTAAACCACTTCTATCCATTGCTTTGCAACAGAAGGGAGGAAATATTGTGACGGAGAGGGAGCCAGAATCCCATGGGTAGCGAAGACAATGCCAGGTATCTGAGGACGGCACCCTCACCAAGTACTAGACTCTAGTAACTAGAGGAAGCTTAAGAGGTGGGAGTGAGCCTAGGAGACACCATGTAATTTTACCTGGAATCTACTCTGCTCAGTAATTCCATTTCCTCCCTTAAAACACACGTCAAGAGGAAGTTCAGTACTGGGTTGGGCTTTCCTTTCTCTACATGTCAGTTTCGGTCTGGTTGGACATTTTAAGCACCTACTATATGCTCAGCATGTGCTATGATTTGAGTATAAAAAGGGGCACCAGAGATATGGACCCTCCCTGCCTCCAAATCTACAGAGTGGGGCCCTAGCTGCTTTGGCTCAGTGGATAGAATGTCGGCCTGAGGACTGAAGGGTCCCCAACCCTCGGTTGCAGGCTCGATCCCTGGCCCTGGTTGGGGCACGTGCGGGAGGCAACCAATAGGTGCGTGTCTCTCGCGTCGATGTTTCTCTCTGTCTCGTCCCCTCCCTTCCACTCTCTGTAAAAACCAATGGAAAAATATCCTCAGGTGAGAATTAACAAATGAATGAATGAATGAATGAATGAATCTGCTTAGTGGGGGCAGGGGCCATATTTTCATTTCTCCTTAAACTCTCAAGGCACAGCACAGGATCCAGCACACAAGTGTTTTCTACTTATTGCAGGAGACAGACACATGAACAGATAATTTCAATATTAAACAGTAGGTAAGGAGGCCACAGGAGAGGCTCCTAACCCAACCTCTTGAGTCCTAAGAGATTGGTGCATGTTAACTGGGACAAGAGAACTGAAGAGGTCCCTCCCTCTCCCCTCCCCTCCCCCCCGCCCCCAGATGGAGGGAATGGCATGAGCCAGTTGTGGAAATGACATGGTGTTTGGAAAAAACGATAGAGAAGCTGTGTGGTGTTAATAACAGCTGGGAACTCAAGGGATCCAGAGAGAGAAAACTTGAGCAGTGGCCACACTTGAGGGCCTTGGGTTTCATTCTGGGGGCGATGAGGAGTCATCTGAAGGGTTTTCAGCGCAAATCACTCTTATGTAGACCATCTCACCCTCTTGTAATGATAATAGCTAACAAGGGCTGAATGCTCACTATTTGCTAGATACGTGTCTAAGGGCTTTACACGATTTTTCTCATTTTACAGAAGAAGGAGTCTCAACAAGAGAGATTAGGTAACTTGCCCATGGTCACCCCTGTAAGTGGAGAGCTTGGGCTTGAACCCAGGTCTTAGTCACAACAGCAAGAGGCTGGAAGATTTCACAGAGGACTATTATGAAAGTGTTTGGGCTTTTCTTTTTTCTTAAAGCTAAGACTAGATTTTCAAAATGATGTTACTCTAGAATGTACTTCCTTTTATTTTCTTGATCACATGTCTACCTTTCTGAACAGTACAGGGAGACCTTTAATTGTGAATTCCTCTCTCTTCTAACATCTCTGTCATAGTTGTAGATACAGGCATTAATTAAATGCCAAGGGTTGGGGGAGGGAGTAATGGGGAGTTGTCTAATCTACTGAGTTTTGTCTTTTTAACAGACCATTTTTAAACGGAAATACCATCTTTTCCTCTCTTGTCTCCCTCCAGCCCACAGCTGCAGTTACCAGCGGTGGTTTTACCAGAGACTCTATTTTTTAAAAATCATTTTTTACTTTAATACATTTTTATTGATTTCAGAGAGGAAGGGAGAGGGGGGAGAGAGATAGAAACATCAATAATGAGAGAGAATCATTGATCAGCTGCCTCCAGCATTCCCCCCACTGGGGATCGAGCCCACAACCAGGGCATGTGCCCTGACCAGGAATCGAACTGTGACCTCCTGGTTCATAGGTCAATGCTCTGAGCCATGCCAGCCGGGCTTACCAGAGACTCTAGACCACCACTGTCTAGTAGAACTTTCCATGATGATGGAGATGTTCTAAATCTGTGCTGTCCAACACTAGATATATACTGACCACTTGAAATATGAAATTGACTTAAGGTACTGAGATTTCAATTCTTTTAAATTCAAATTTCATTTAATTTTAATTATTTTAAATTAAATATCCATCCAGTGTTTTGGACAATACAGATATCAACATTGTCATGGCAGTTCCCCCAAGTAATTAGAGATAGTTATTCAAATGGGTCAAGTTGATTCAAAGGGTGTTTTCTTATCAACATCCCCAAAAATATAGGGTCAAAGATAGGAGTCAGGTTACTTGGATTTAAATCCCAGCTTTACACGCCTTGTTGCATTGGACAAGATGTTTAACCTCTCTCTGGGCATCCTTCCTCTCACCTGTCACCTGGGGACAGTCATTGTAGGTGTCTGCTTCGTAGGGTAGATGTGAGGACTGAATAAGAGAGCAGCTGCATAGCACTCCGCCCAATGCCTGACCTCCAGGAGGCGCCCAGTGCGTATAGGTCATTACTGTTATTAATAATAACTGATGCGCTCTAGCCGGTTTGGCTCAGTGGATAGAGCTTCGGGCTGTAGACTGAAGGTTCCCCAGGTTCGATTCCTATCAAGGGCACGTACCTCAGTCGGGTTGCAGGCTCCTCCCCGGCCCGGGCCCTGGTCAGGGTGCGTGCACGAGGCAACCAATTGATATGTTTATCTCACATCAATATTTCTTTCTCTCTCTCTCTCTCTCTCTCTCTCTCTCTCTCTCTCTCTCTGCCACGCTCTCTAAAAATCCATGGAAAAATATCCTCAGGTGAGAATTAAAAATAAATAAATAAAGAATAACTGATGCTAGTATTACTTATGGTGGCAAATAGAATCACTTCATAAAATAGTCTCTGCAGATTCCAACAAATCAAATAATTTAATCATTAAAAAATCAAACTATAGTAATTATTTTATTTTACTTTATTTTATTATTTAAGGTATTACAAATAGTAGTGCACATGTCTCCTCCCCCCCCCATTCACCTCCCCCTGACCTCCCCTACCCCCGGCACTTGCCCTCACCCCC
>NW_005871627.1:41133-73588 GCF_000147115.1 Myotis lucifugus
GTTTTATCATGGAGACAGAAAGCAATGGTTCCTCACATCCATCATGATGGATAATATATAGCAAAACAAAACAAAACAAAACAAAACAAAACAAAGCAAAACAAAGCAAAACAGGAATAACAAGTGCTGGTGAGGATGTGGAGAAATTGGAGCTCTCGTGCCCCGCTGGTGGGAGTGTCGAGTGCTACCGCTGCTGTGGAAAACACGATGGCAACTTCTCAGAGAACGAAAATAGAATCACCAGGTGATTCAGCAGTTTCACTTCTGTGTACAGACCGGTCTGTGTCCACCCAAGTTCGTAGCAGTATTAGTCACAAGAGCCAAAAAGTGGAAGCGATCCAAGCGTCCATGGACAGATGAATAGATAAACAACGTGTTATGTATACATACGATGGGATATTACCCCGCCTTAAAAAAGAAGGAAATTCTGACACAGGCTGAGTGAAATAAACCAATAATAAAAAGTCAAATACTGCATGATTGCATTTATATGAGGGACCTAGAGTAGTAAAATTCATAGAGACAGACGGTGGAGTGGTGGTTGCCAAGGGTTGGGGGAGGGAGTGACGGGGAGTTGTCTAATGCGTACAGAGTTTTAGTTTTGCAAGATAAAAGAATCCTGAAGATGGGGTGATCCACAATGTGAATGTACTCAACACTGCTGAACTGCACACTTCACAGTAACTAAGATGGTAAAGTTTGTGTTACCGGAATTTTATTGTATCAGAATGTTTTTAAAGCAGTGGTTTCATGCGTTATTGACTGTATGTCTCAGAGGTGATGCGAGGTCACGGTGGAGAGCAGGCTTTGGACCCTGCAGACCTGGGTCTGGATCCCAGCTCCACTGCTTTTTCATGGAGTGACCCTGGGCAGGTGCCTCCACTCCCCAGTGTGGGGTGGAAACTTTATAAGTTAGGAAAAGCCTCTTAATCCAACTGTGACGTTCTGGCTAAAGAAGACTGTGTCTGTGTTACATGTTTGTTATTCTTTTCTTTTCTTTTTCTTTTTGGTTAATCCTCAGGATGTTTTTCCATTGATTTTTAGAGAGAGTGGCAGAGAGAGGGAAAGACAGAGAGAACCGCTGATAGGAGAGAAATACATCGATTGGTGGCCTCCTGCATGAGCCCTGACCAAGGCCCGGGCCGGGAAGGAGCCTGCAACCGAGGTACATGCCCTTGAGCGGAATCAAACGTGTGACCCTTTGGTCTGTAGGCCAGCATTCTATCCGCTAAGCCAAACCGGCTAGGGGTGTTATTATTTTCTATTAATGCTAATTCAAAAAGTATATATTAGGCATTCACGCACAATGACCTACAACTAAGATTGCCAGGTGAAAGACATATAGCACACCAAGTTAAATTTGAATTTGATATAAAAAATAAAATATCTGCGAATAATAAATGTTAGTAGAACTATATCCTAAACACTGCATTATGTCCCATGCAATACTTGGTATATGCTTTTACTAAAAAGTTGTTTCTTATTTTAATCTGAAATGCAAATTTAACGGAGTGTCCTGAATTTTATTTGCTAAAATGTGCTAAATCCAACAACCCTACAAATAACGTAATTGTTTTTATCGCTCAGATAAGTGACAAAGTTGGCTCTGTGGGGGAGAAAGCTGTTTTCCCGGCTCCATGACAATTCTTCATCCTTGTCCCGATTCTTGCGCTCAGCTGTTATCAATGAAGCACAATGGGCATATGGCTTGATGACTAAAATGACAACTGATAATGGGTCTGATTTATTAATCTTCTGTTTTGTCTCCTAATTACAATTGGTTTGAAACAAACATACATGTGAATGGGTTAACTGCCTCTCTGATTTATTTCCTTTTCTGCTTCTTATTTCAGTAAGCGTCTGTGAAATATCCTTCACGATGCTGCGCCCCCACGTTCCTCAAAAGCAGGGTTTTATCTGCAAAGGTGGTGGCCCCGCATCTCCATGAAGAGGCCCTGCTTTGATGGAGATTAGTGATGGTGAAGATAGTCATCGGACACACTTCAATTAGTGACTTCTTCCATCTCGAGTGTCTCTGATGTCTGATGTGATGGAAGCTCTGTTGGTCCTCCTCACACTCATTAGAGTCTCCTGCTGGGACAGTGCTGTGTCATTAAAATGAAATCCACGGAGAGAAACAATGGTCACATTCACGGAATCCAAGCACTGAAGTCATGTCAAGTATTTTGCAGGCCTTATCTCAGGATACCCACTAATATATGCTTATGGATTTGTTCAATGCACCAGATAGGACCCCGCGGCTCTCCAAATAAAGTTAGTGTTTGAGCCTGGCCAGCATGGCTCAGTGGTTGAGCATCGACCTATGAACCAGGAGGTCATGGTTTGATTCCCTGTCAGGGCACATGCCCAGGTTGTGGGCTCACTCCCCTGTGTGGGGTGTGCAGGAGGCAGCTGATCAATGATTTTTCTCTCATCCCTGATGTTTCTATCTCTCTCTCCCTCTCCCTTCCTCTCTGAAATCAATAAAAATATATTTTTAAAAAAGAAAAAAGAAGGGCAGAGGCAGCACCTGAGGAGGAGGTCATTGTGGGAAAAACAGGCCTTCTCCACCAGGGTCTATAGATGCGTCAGGAGGGTTTTGACTTCTCCAGGGTGTGGATCTGGGCTCTGAGTCTTAATCATCTTGGTTTCAAGAGGTGGCAGTGGCCCTGGGTTACACTGCTTTTAGGGGCTGTGGGTTTATCGGTGAGAAACCCAGAGGCCGCCTGTCCAACCCTAACACTGATGAGCAACCACAGAATTCAGCGGTGGTTGATGAGCGGGAGCATTTGGCTGCCCATCACTTTAACGACTTGGCTGCCTTCTAGGTTCCAAGGTGGGTGAGACTGGAGGAGAACTGTCATCAGACTCAGACACAGACCTGGGTTAGGTGGCAGCTCAGCCCTTTGTTGGACATCCGAGTGGTCGTGTCCAGCCGATGTCCTCACATTCATCCCTGGAACAGCCTCTGACTCCTTAGGGCTCACTCACAGGCCCCCGCTTATTGAGGACGGAATGTGTCGCTGCTGAGCCTCTGGGGTTCATCATCCATGCCTCTGTGTCCTGGTCCCCAACCCCTTCCAGCCACCCCTTTACAGCAGGCTTCCCGGCAACAGTTTCCAGGGAGAAAAGACTTCCCAGGAGAAGTCTAATATTTTGTCAAAGCCTCTCTCTCTCTCTCTCTCTCTCTCTCTCTCTCTCTCTCTCAGAGTTTACATTCTTTTTCCTTCTGGTCTTGAGGCGAGAGAAGCGTTTCCATGGAACTCACATCTCAAGCCTGGAGACAGAATAGCATGGTCAGCAGCCTCCCAATTTCCAAACATTCCCAACAGGAAGCATCACATGGAAGAAAGTCCGGGTCCATAAGCTCTGATCTGAAATTCTCGGGCCGGTGGGGGTTGGGAATTCGAGATTTTTCAGATCTTAGAAAGCTACCATGGTGCATACGTCACATAACATTCCAGCGAGGTCTGGGAAGCGCCCATAACAAGTGTATTATTGTTTCTGTAGGGAGACACATGGAGATTCACACTGGGAGGGAGAAACAAAGACTTCAAATGGGCTCATCTCTGTTTCAGGTGAGTTTTGAGGCCGAATGAGCTTGCTCTTCACTTACTAAAAGCAAACACCCAACGCTCGTTGCCAGAACTTTCTGGGTTCTGTAGCTGCCCGTGTGTGAGTATGGACCTGCACACCCAAGGCCAGGTCTCTCCGGCACCTGGGTTGGGCTCCCTGGACCCACTTCTACCAGCTGTACCTGGTGGACCTCCAGAAGCCCGAGAAAATCTTCAGTCCATCTTCACACAATTACCCAAAGTCTGCTTCCTCTCAATTTGAGTTCCCCAAACAGCCAGCTCCGATACCCATTAGCTTTTTGTGGATGTCATGGGGATTGGTATGAGAAATTCTTCTACATTCCACTTTGGAATATTATGGAGGATCAAGAATTTTTCACCATTTTCCTATTTCACAGCTAGTTTATGAATTCACTCTTGTCCAATAAGCACTTGATTGCATGTACTATGTTGGGTACTGCTTTACGGTAGAGCCCATCATAATCTTCATTTTACAGGTAAGATTAGGCCCAGGAGGGTTAAAGACCTTGGTCAAGGTCACGCAACTAGTGAAGTGGCAAAGGAGGAATTAAAATCCATAAACCTAACTTCAGAGTCTGTGCTCTTAACCACTGTACCTTGCCCCCATTAAACATTGTGTTTACAGTAGATTAAAACAGTACCCACAATGGCCCTGGCTGGGTGGCTAAGTTGGTTGAAGTGTCATCTTGTTCACCAAAAGGTTTCGGGTTCAATTCCCCATCAGGGCACATACCCAGGTTGCAGGTTCCATCCTGGTCAGAGCAAGTAAGGGAGACAACCAATTGATGTTTCTCTCTCTCTGTCTCTCTCTCTCTCTCTGTCTCTCTCTCTCTCTCTCTCTCTCTCTCTCTCTCTCTCTCTCTCTCAAAACAATAAAAACATATCCTTGGGTGAGGATTAAAAACAAACAAACATAGTAAGCACAAGAAGAAAGATGCTTAATTTTTTAAACTGGAAATACATGTGATTTGCTTCTCCCAGGGAGTTAAACCACCCCCCGCAAGTGTTAACTCTCCATCTCTGGTCACTTACCTCACACCCAAACTAAGTTTCAATATCGTTCTCTTTTGAAAGAACTGGCAAATAAGTAGGGAGTTTGTTGCCCCAACAATTATATATTTTAATAGAAGAATTTGAAATTAAGTAATGTTTATAAGGATAAACTGAATTTCCCAGAGCTTAGGAGTAATTTACATTATAAAGAACTTCCTTACTCTATTCTGGGCATGAATAGGCTTAAAATATGATGATGACTATTATTGTTCACAATAATCTAGTTATTACTTTGAATATACAAAGTGCTCTAAGATCCCAAATTAATTATCAATGAGACTATTGCTCTTAAAAAGTTATATTGTTCAGAAGCAAGATGATTGCTCCACAGAAAGGAGTATTTTTCACATGTTGCCATAATTTGGGGGGAATAAACAAAGCCGGCATCTGGCCAAGCCATGAGGTGTCTCGGATCTCCCTGCCCTGTTTCCGGTAGGCATTCACTGATGTTTGCAGGACACAAGGGTCACCAAACACCCTGCTGATGCTTTGGAAGAGGGGGATCAAATACACCTTGATCAGAAGAAATCTACACTCGGCAAACCCATCTGTTTCTATATATTTGTACTTACTTTGCTTCAGCTTCATTCCTTGGTACTAAGGTGTTGCTGGGCAAATCCCAGTATTGCCTCCACTAAACGCAGAAGAGAAAGACAGGGAGTCACTGAGGCCGGAAGACCCAGAGGCATCCGTGCACCCCGAGCCAGGCCTGAGGGAGGCAGCAGCTGCCACGGTTGGGCATCCAGGGAGGAGTTGATGGCGGGGTTGCTTGAGAGGAAGAGACATGGGGAGTTCGTCTTTTCCATGGGCAGCTACACCTGCCCTGGGTGAGTGTTATTAACCTGTAAAGCTCCTCCATTTCTACAGAGCTCGTGGTTTTCTGTCTCCTCTAATATCCTAAGCAGCCCGGCCAGCGTCAGTCTATGAACCAGGAGGTCACGGTTCGATTCCTGGTCAAGGCATATGCCTGGGTAGCGGGCTCAATCCCCAGTGTGGGGCGTGCAGGAGGCAGCCGATCCATGATTCTCTCTCATCGTTGATGTTTCTCTCTCTCTCCCTCTCCTTTCCTCTCTGAAATCAATAAAAATAAATAAATAAAGTCCCAAGCAAAACAAACATTTATTAATAGTATTAGTCAGGATAAGTTATGTTACACTGCAGTAAAAAAACAAAAAAACAAAAACAAAAACAAAAAAACAGCCCCCAAGCATCAATGATGTAATGCCAGGAAGGTCTCTTTCTCACCCAGGAAGTTCATTAGGGGCCGGGTGGCCCTCCCAGGTGCCTGTCCATCATGCTGTATGGAATGTGACAACCAAGGTGATCCTGCAGCCCTGCCATCTCATCCTGAGGCGTCCTCCACTGCCCTGGCAGGAGAAGAGACGGCTGAAGGGCTGAGAATTACCTCTGTTTTGAGTGTTTGACCTGTAAGAGTCACAGGCTCACAACCCAAGGGACAGAATTAGTCTCATGGCTCCACCTAGGGAGAATGTGACCAGGAATCCTGTTTCTGCTACAGCCATTGAAATAAGAATCATTGTCCAAAAATGAATAGCAGTGACAAGTATAGATAGATGTTTCAGCCTTTTCTCACAGGGGAAACACAGGAACTGTATGTGTTATGTGGAGTATTTGTTTACATGGTGAAGAAGAGGAAGAAGAAGAAGGAGGAGGAGGAGGAGGAGGAGGAGGAGGAGGAGGAGGAAGAGGAGGAGGAGGAGGAGGAGGAGGAGGAGATAGAGATGGAGAAGGAGAAGGAGAAGGAGAAGGAGAAGGAGAAGGAGAAGGAGAAGGAGAAGAAATGACAGTATGAAGGCAAGAGCACTGTTGTGTGTACCTTGGTATCCCTCATACTTTGTGGAAAGAGTTCAGTGAAGCCTCCTTAAATGAATAAATGAATGAATGAGGCATTCTGTGTCCTTAAGATCAGGAGGCGTCTCTCATTGCTACTCCCTCCCACCAGACCCCATTTCTACCCCATCACAGAGGCATCCTGTGAGCCTGGAACAGCTTCTGACTCGCGGTAACTCCTGGTGAGAACAGGAAGCTATGGTCTTGCTGCGCTGGTAGCAGTTAGGAAGCAATAGGAACCAAATAAATTGCACTTCGGTTTTAATGTGATTGCTGCTCATGTGTGCCCCTTACCTAGGTCCTCTTCCAAAGAAGCAAATTAGCCTTTAGATGAATTGTGCCTGGTAGGCCCCTTGGTCAAGTCTGCAGCCAAACCAATTCACAAGCCATTCTCTGAACGTAAAATGCTCTGCCCACCGTCAGCTCTATGCTCGTGGTTGTTTTTCTCATAAGAGTAATGGGCCTGTATTAACCACATGCCGTCTCTCATCTACTTTCCTGGACAGCCAATGGTACTCCTCGGTGGGGCAGTTTGGCCCTCCAGCCACTGCCCAGATCATGGCCTGTCTTGATGTGTTGCCTTCGGCCTTCTTTGAACCCACTCACAAAGGACCACATGGCCCTTGGCTAGACTCCTACAAACAACCTGTTTTGCCTGCTGCCTCCAAGTCTGACGGCCAAGTTGGTGAGATGGGTTACTAAGTAAAGGTGAATTTAACAAAAAGCGCTGTGGTTTACTCCTTGTTGATCTCGGGCTGTGGTCTGAGACAACGGCAGGATTTTGAGTTCGGGGAGCTCATGCATGAGCTTGGATACACCTGAGCACAGGGTTCTTTAACTTCTCTGAGTGCAATCTTTGATGCAAGCATTGGCTTTCTCTTCCGGGCCTGGTGTCAGGCAGCAAACTCTGTGTTCCTGCATACTCATATTCTCATCTGTGAGCAGGCTGCCCCCTTGGGGTTTGAGCATTAGTATTTGCTGATTTTTCTTGCCATAAACTGAGTTCAAAGAGTTTCATTTCGATGCTGAAAGGCCTGGAGGTTTGAGGGGGTGTAATTTTTTATTAACGAGCTTAGTATGGCGTAGAAAAAGGCAATGGGCAGTTTTATATGGACTATTTATAAACTATTGAAGGAGGGGGAAAGCACACTCCATTCCTGTTGTTTGGATAAGGCGAACTAAACGAGAAGACTCTGTTCATTCAAGTTTAACTGATCTATATCAGAAGACTTGGAATAGATGGAAATCCGTATTTCAACAAGACAGCAGGCTAAATAAAAAGTACCATACAATATTAATCCCCAGTAAATCCTTTTTTTCTTTCTCTCTGCAATTTATTAAAGTGATGGCAAGAAAAGCAACCTGAAAAATGATCATGGGAATGATCCCATTTTTTGGGTATTTGATAGTTTCCTAACTGCAATCCAATATTTTGACTTTGGCCTCTTGTTTGATAGTGTCCTGGCTGGATATAATTTACTCTCTTGGTTTTCTAAATTAAAAGAAAATTAATCGCATTTCATTGAACTCTACCTCTTAAGAAACACACTAATTCTTGGGATGGTATTAAATGAGTATCCATTCTGCTAAATTATAGTTTATAATCATTAATGGCCTACCTGCACTTATTCAACCTTTCTTTTTGCTAGTGCTCATAGGTTCACAAAAACTCAGTCCAAATGGTTAGGTGTTAGATAAGTTGTGTTTCATATAATTGCTCATTATAAAGATGCTCAGCTCTAGCTGGTCTGGCTCAGTGGATAGAGTGTCAGCCTGCAGACTGAAGGGTCCCAGGTTTGATTTCGGTCAAGGGCACATGCCCAGGTTTCGGGCTCCATCCCCAGTGGGGGGTGTGCAGGAGGCAGCCAATCAATGACTCTCTCTCATCATTGATGTTTCTGTCTCTTTCTCCCTCTCCCTTCCTCTCTGAAATCAACTTAAAAAAATTAAAGATGCCCAGACTATACCCTGCCTCTTAGAGGCGGGGACAGAGACTGCAGTGAGGTTAACTTTTCACTCACGACCACTCAGTTACTAACCAGTGACCAAAAGCTGTCACATTCGCATTCAAAGCCCCGGTTAACCCTGAGTTTCCTTCCACTGCAGGGCGAGGCAGGCCAGGGTTCCTCCATCTTTGACAAGTAGCAGAGTCAGCAGGCAGGCGTCTCAGGCACACATCCCGGGACCCCTGTCCAGACCCTCCCCTTGGAGACTTGGATTCCGTAAGCCTTGAGGGGGAGGGGCCCTGGGGAAAGCCTGCAAGTGATTCCAATGAGCACTCAAGATCGTGAATTAGTGACCTCAGCGCATGCCCAGCCCCCTGAGCCTGAAGACATGGAGAAAGACTTGAGGGAACGGAACATTGGCCCAGTTCTGGCTCCACACCAAAAAGCACTGGGAGGCTGAAGAATTCCCGATGGTTTCCTAACCCTCAGAGCCAAGTAATCTCTCCTTTCCTCAGCCACAAAGCTCTGGCAAGTGCTTGGTGATTTCCTCACGGCAGATAAGAGGGGAGTAACCACTTCATCAGATGAGGAACCTGCATCTCTAGAGATGAGGGTACAGTCCCACTGTCCAGGGATTGCAGGACCAACACCCTGGAGAGTCCTCTCATTTCTCACTGAAGTTAAAGACCACTCCAGCTCTTCTCTTCATCCTCTGGGCTCCTGGTCATTCACATCCATTCATTCAAAACTACTTAAGTGCCTACTATGTGCTAGACTTGCCAGGCATGTAACAAATAATCCTAACGTGTCACCCGGTAACTGCAAATCCAATAATCCTAAGTGGGGACTCCCTTGAAACATACTGAAATCAATTGAAAATCTTTTCCTTTTTAACGTAAAATTCTTCCTGGTTTTACAAAAGCACGTTTATACACTTTCTTCTTTTATTCTGTATAGACATCACTACTTCAGATTCTTCCATTAATATAAAACAATGTTAGTTTCATTCATAACGCCAGTGAACAATCTGAAACATTAAACTTGCTTTATAGTTCACGTGGGAATTAGACAAATACTCGAAGAGTTGCCTCCTGCCAATTATATGCCTCAGACCTCTGGAAGAGAGAGAAAATCAAAATCAAACCATGGAAAGAAGTGGTAGTTAGCAGTAACAGCACTTTCTGAACAGGTCTGAAAATGGAGGCTGTAAACTTTTCATAAAACGGAAGGAATGATTCTCAAGATAAAATGCGATGGACAACCATTACTGATCCTATGATAACAGGCAACAAACTAGGAATTCAGTTAAAATGGAATCTTGGACTTCATTTCTCTTGAATGTCTTATTCTTTATCCCAGTCATGTTTCATCAAATGTGTTGTCTTTAACAATTGCCCAGCATCAAATGGGTTGTCTTTAACAATTGCCCAGAATTTAAGGGGAATGTTAATTTAATAAAGCCATCTTGATTGATTTTGGAAGAAAATAGAGTGTTATCTATCTACCCACCCATCTATCTATATTTGTCTCTCTCTCTCTCTCTCTCTCTCTCTCTCTCTCTCTCTCCTTCTCTCTCTTTCTCTGTTTTTTGAAAGATCAAAACCTATTAAAAATACCTAAATGATCTTATTTTGCACAAATATCAGGTAGCATATAATCACAAAGCACATAAAACATACAACAGCAGTTTAAGAGGAAATGGAAAAGCTCTATCTGCCTCAATGATCCATTGTTATCTCCAATTTAACTACATTCCCAGACCAACACTTAAGCACATTTTTAAAAAATCAGTTTGCAGGTGTGTTTGTTAAAATTATTATCATTATTATCATTATTTTATTGATTTCAGAGAGGAAGGGAGAGGGAGAGAGAGAAACATCAATGATGAGAATCATTGATCAGCTGCCTCTTTCATGCCCCCTACTGGGATTGAACCCACAATCCTGACATGTGCCCTTGACCAGAATCAAACCCGGAACCGCAGGTCGATGCTCTATCCACTGAGCCAAACTGGCTCAGGCCACTTAAGCATATTTTTAACTGTTTTGCTTAGCAATATAAAGCCTTATGGCAACTTTTAAAATGTCCTCCATAGATGTTAAAGAATTACCCCTCATCATGGGAAAAGCGTGTGAATAAGAAGAAAGAACGATACAGTAGTAGGAATGAAAAGAACACTAGTTGGCTAAAGAATGAAATCTTGCCATTTCGACAACATGAATGGACCTTGAAGGTATTATGCTAAGTGAAACAGGCCAGGCAAAAAAAAAAAGAGACAAATATTGTGTGTTGTCTCTTATATGTGGGATCTAAAAACAAGCAGACACCCCCAAATAAACAACACACAAACAACAAGCAAATAAATAACACGCTCACAGATACAAAGAAATTGGTGGCTGCTAGAGGTGGGGCTGGGGGTTGGTGGGAGAAATGGGTGAAGAAGGTCAAGAGGTAAAGAGAAAAACAAGCCTGGCTGGGGTGGCTCAGTGGTTGAGCATCGACCTATGAACTGGAGGTCACGGTTGGATCCCCAGTCAGGGGCGTGCAGGAGGCAGCCAATCAATGATTCTCTGTCATCATTGATATTTCTATCTCTCTCTCCCTTTCCCTTCCTCTCTGAAATCAATAAAGATGTATTTTTTTTAAAAAAAGAAAAACAAAAATATCAAAGTGTATACCTTAAATATATACAATTTTTATTTGTCTAGTACACCTCAATAAAGGTGGATACAAACCTGTTTTTAAAAGGGTCTTCATATTTGAAAAATATTCTGCTTTACCTATAAAATAATCTAGCTATAAAATTACTTTGGAGTTTCATTAAAAAGCATTGACAAAAACATAAAGCATATTGAACTAATACATTAGAAGGAAAGTTTTCACATAGTGCTATTTTTCAATTTTCAATAGCAGTTGACTTACAATATTAGTTCCAGGCATACTGCAATAGTGACTAGACATGTATATAACTTATGAAGTGAAATAAAATGAAAGAATTGGACTTGATTCCTTTCTGTACATAACCAATCTACAACCCTACATAGAATAATGTAAAGGTGTTTAGTATCTCGGCATATATATACACAATACACATTTTATTTTTTAAATATATTTTTATTGATTTCAGAGAGGAAGAGAGAGGGAGAGAGAGAGATAGAAACATCAATGATGAAAGAGAATCATTGATTGGCTGCCCCCTACACGCCCCCAACTGGGGATTGAGCCCACAACCAGGGCATGTGCCCTGACTGGGAATAGAACCGTGGCCTCCTGGTTGATAGGTCAATGCTCAACCACTGAGCCACACCGACCGGGTCACAATACATTTTTTAAAAAGAAAAAGAAAAACACAGTAGTCGGCCAGAGCTTGTGACCAAAGCCACACTGTTCAGGGAGTTCATCTTCCAAGATTAGCAATGTTTGAGTCTTAGATGTTTCAATATCAAAATGACCTAAGAACACTATTTTGCCACACAATGATTTGTATCTTTTTGGGTATGTAGTCCTTGTTTAATTTGGCCTTTAGAAAAGAAGTTAGGAAAGGGATATCAAAGCTATATTTTCTGTGTTTTATTAGGTAAGCGAGCTAGTGCTGGTAGGCAGAAGTGTCATATGCCATTCTAGGCCTGGACCATTAAAAATATCCCACGTGTGCCCAGCCAGTGTGGCTCAGTGGTTGAGCGTCATTCCTGTGAACCGGGATGTCATGGTTCAATTCCCGGTCAGGGCACATGCCCCGGTTGCAGGGTCCATCCCTGGTGTGGGACATGCAGGAGGCAGCCGATCGGTGATTCTCATCATTGATATGTCTGTCTCTCTCTCACTCTCCCTTCCTCTCTGAAATCAATAAAAGTATATTTTAAAAAATATCCCTCGTGTGACTCTACACTCTCTATCTGTTCTATTGAGACGTGGGAGGCCATGTATGGAAAGTGACCCAAGTCTGATGGTTAAGACAGAAAAAGCCTTGATTTCTGAATAACTGCATGGAGCAGAGGCCCCCACATTCCTTCTTCACCCCGACCAGTCTGCGTTAGACTATTACATCAGAAACAAACCATCGTAAAGTAAGCCACTGAGGTTGAAGGAGTGGGTCGTCCAACTGCTACCATTATTTTCCCTAATATTTTTACATGTGATTTTGTAAGTAGTTAGAATCTACTATTTAAATACAGCCTTGGTTACGTTGCTATATTTCCATGATATTATATTCTGTGTAAAGGTGCAAACCTTGGTGGCAATATACAGGCACACCTTGTTTTATTGCACTTTGCTTTATGGCTATTGTGTTTTTTACAGATTGAAGGTATGTGGCAACCCTGCATCAAGCAAATCTGTTGGTGCCATTTTTTGTGTGTGTCTCTGTGTCACATGTTGGTTATCCTCACAATATTTCAAACTTTTTCATTATTATTATATTTACTAGAGGCCTGGTGCACGAAATTCGTGCACTGGGGAGGTGTCCCTCAGCCCGGCCTGTGCCCTCTAGGAGCCCTCGGGGGGATGTCTGACATCCTTAGCGCTGCTGCACTTGCCAGCCGTGAACCCAGCTTCTGGCTGAGTGGCGCTCCCCCGTGGGAGTGCACTGACCACCAGGGGGCAGCTTCTATGTTGAGCATCTTCCCCCTGGTGGTCAGTGCACGTCATAGCGACCGGTCGTTCTGCCGTTCGGTCTATTTGCATATTAGCCTTTTATTATATAAAATTATGGTGATCTATGATGAGTCATCTTTGATGTTTCTGTTGTTATTGTTGTGGGGTGCCATGAAGACACCCATTGACGACTATGAACTGAACTGATAACTGTTGTGTGTGTTCTGACTGCTCAATTCACTGGTTGTTTCCCCATCCCTCTCTCCCTCTCCTTGGGCCTCCCTATTCCTGGAGACAAACAATATTGGAATCAGAAGAATTGATAACCTTACAATGGACTTCAAGTGTTCAGGTGAAAATAAGAGTCACACATCTATCACGTTAAATCAAACGCTAGGAAAGACTAACCTTAGTGAGGAAGGCATGTTGAAAGCCGAAATAGGCCAGAAGCTAGGTCTCTCGTGCCAATCATCTAAGTTGTGAATGCAAAGGGAAAGTTCTGGAAGGAAATCAAAAGTTCTCCTCCAGTGAGCACACGGGTACTATGAATGCTGAAGAGCCTGATTGCTGATAGAGAGTTGCAGTGGTCTGGATAGAAGATCAAACCAGCCACAACATTCCCTTAAGGCAAAGCTAAGCCAAAGCAGGCCCTGACTCCCTTCAATCTTGTGAAGGCTGAGAAAGGTGAGGAAGCTGCCGATGGAAAGTTTGAAGCTAGCAGAGGTTGATTCAGGGAGTTTAAGGAAAGTCATCCCCGTAACATAAAAGTATGAGGGGAAACAGCAAGTGCTGACATCGAAGCTGCAGCAGATGATCTAGAGCAGTGATGGCGAACCTTTTGAGCTCGGCGTGTCAGCATTTTGGAAAACCCTAACTTAACTCTGGTGCCGTGTCACATACAGAAATTTTTTGATATTTGCAACCATAGTAAAACAAAGACTTATATTTTTGATATTTATTTGATATATTTAAATGCCATTTAACAAAGAAAACTCAACCAAAAAAATGAGTTTGCTTGTCACTTCTGACACACGTGTCATAGGTTCACCATCACTGATCTAGAGCAAGCATGTCAAACTTGCGGCCTGCGGGCCACATACCTCGTTTATTTGGCCCATGTTAGTTAGCCTTTGAGTTTGACATACTTGGTCTAGAAGATCTAAGATTCAACAGATTTTGAATGTCTATAAAACAGGCTTTCCTTTGAAGAAGATGCCATCTTAGAGCAAAGTCAATGTTTGGCTTCAAAGGACAGGCTGACTCTCTTGTTAGAGGCTAATGCAGCTGGTGACTTTAAATTGAAGCTTATTTGCCATTCTTAAAATCTTAGGGCCCTCATGAATTATACCACATCTGCTCTGCCTGTGCCCTGTAAATGAAACAACACAGCCCGGATGACAGCACACCTGTTTACAACCCGATTTACTGAATATTTAAGCCCATGTTGAAACCTATTTCTCAGGAAAAAAAAAATCCTTACAAAATATTACTGCTCATTGACAATGCACCTGGACACCCAAGAGCTCTAAGGAAGATGTTCAATGAGATTATGGTTTTCATTCTTGTTGGCACAATATATTCTGTAGCCCATGGGTCAAGGAGTAATTTTGACTTTCAAGGCATACTACTTAAGAAATATATTTTGTAAGGCTATAGCTGCCATCAATGGTAATTCCTCTGATGGATCTGGGTGAAGTAAATTGAAAACCTTCTGGAAAAAAAAATTCACCATTCCAGATGCCATTAAGAACATTCGTGATTTAGCCCAGCCAGCATGGCTCAGAGGTTGAGCGTCAGCCTATGAACCACAAGGTCACAGTTCTACTCCAGGTCACCTCACATGCCCAGATTGTGGGCTCCATCCCCAGGGTGGGGCCTGCAGGAGGCAGCTGATTCATGATACTTTTTCATCATCTATGTTTCTATCTTTCTCTCCCTCTCCCTTCCTCACTGAAATCAATAAAAATACATTTTAAGAAAAGAACATTCGTGATGTATAAGAAAAGGTCAAATACCAATATTAAGTTGATTCCTTTGAGTGGAGGGAGTGACTACAGATATGGTGGAACTAGCAAGAAAAGTAGGATTAGCAGTGGGGCCTGAAGATGGCTGCAATCTCATGATAAAACTTTCACAGATACAGAGTTGCTCCTATGGATGAGCAAAGAAAGTAATGCATTAAGATAAACTCTACCCCTTGTGGAGATGCTGTGAAGAGTGTTGCAATGACAACAAACGGTTTAGAACGGGGATCCTCAAACTTTTTAAACAGGGGGCCAGTTCACTGTCCCTCAGACCGTTGGAGGGCCGGACTATAGTTTTAAAAAAAAAAAACTATGAACAAATTCCTATGTACACTGCACATATCTTATTTTGAAGTAAAAAAACAAAACGGGAACAAATACAATATTTGTATTTGCATGTGGCCCGCGGGCCGTAGTTTGAGGACCCCTGGTTTAGAATGTTACATAAACTTGGTTGATAAAGCAATGGCAGGGTGTGAGAGGACTGACTCCAATTTTGAAAGAAGTTCTCTGGGTAAAATGCTATCGAACAGCATTGCATGTTACAGAGAACCTGTCTGTGAAAGGGAAGAGTCCATCAAGGCAGAAAAATTCGTTGTTTTTCTGATTGAAAGAATTGCCATGGCCACCCCTACCTTCAGCACTCACCAACCACCCTGCTCAGTCAGCAGCCATGCACACGGAGGCAAGACCCTCCAGCAGCAAAAAGATGACACCTTGCTAAAGCTGTGATGATAGTTAGCATTAAGTTTAGCAGTACAGTGGGGCCTTGACTTATGAGTTTAATTCATTCTGAGACCGAGCTCGTTAAGGAGCTCGTTAACTCAAATTACTCTATCAACTCAATGCAAAAAACAGCCGAGAGACAGCTGGTATCTCAAAAAACTCGTTAGTCGGGACACTCAGTAAGGCCCCACTGTAGTGTGTTCTAATTAAGGTGTGTGTACATTGTGGTTTTAGACATCATGCCATTTCACACTTAATAGACTGACTTAATAGTGTAAACATAACTTTTATATGCACCGGGAAACCAAAAAGTCATGTGACTCGCTTTGCTTAGATATTTGTTTCATTGTGGTGTTCTGGACTGAGTCCTCAGTATCGCTAATGTGTGCCTATATCACTATTGCATTGTGCTTTAGGGAAAAGGCATATGTAAAGCATCAGTTAGAATGTGATTCAGCTGCATGTGAAGAAATTCCAAACAAGACAGATATGATTTCTCTCTTATAGAAACCAAGCCGAGAAATCGGCAGTCCTGGACTGGTGTGGTGACTTCAGGAGGTCATTAAACGCAGAAGCTTCTTCCGGGTCACCCCTCAGGCCTTCCTCTAGTATAGCTGTCATTCTCATGGCCATGATGTCAGCCCAGGCTCCGGCCGTCACATCCATATTTCAGATAGTAGAAAGGGACAAAGAAGAAAGGGGTCAAAGGCAAATTAACTATTTTTAAGGGGACTTTCTAGAAACCATCACCAAACATTTTATTTATATTCCATTGTCCATCGCTTATCATATGAATATACCCAGCTGCAAAGGAAGATGTAGCTTTATTTTTGGAAGCCATGTACTGAGTAAAAATGGAGAGTTTTATTACTAAAGAAGAAAGGGAGAACAGCTCTAAAGGTAGAGTTTCAGAAGTGTTTACTGCATTTAATAAGTGCAAACTTGCCCTAACTGGTTTGGCTCGGTGGGTAGAGCATCGGCCTGTGGACTGAAAGGTCCCAGGTTCAATTCTGGCCAAGGGCATGTACCTTGGTTGCGGGCACATCCCCAGTAGGAGGTGTGCAGGAGGCAGCTGATCGATGTTCCTCTCTCATTGATGTTTCTAACTCTCTATCCCTCTCCCTTCCGCTCTGTGAAAAATCAATAAAATATATTTTAAAAAAATAAGTGCAAACTTCTTTTTTTAATATACTTTTATTCATTTCAGAGAGGAAGGGAAAGGGAGAGAGAGAGTTAGAAACATCAATGATGAGAGAGAATCATTGATCAGCTGCCTCCTGCATGCTTACTGGGGATCAAGCCTGCTACCTGGGCATGTGCCCTTGACTGGAATCAAACCTGGGACCCTTCAGTCTGCAGGCTGCTCTATCCACTGAGCCAAACCAGCTAGGGCATAAGTGCAAATGTCTTACTGTGAAGGGGAAATTGATTTATACAGAATGCAATCTTAGACACCTCTGTGTGCATATACCAGGGGTGGGGAATGTCTGGCCCATGAGCCGTGTAAGGCCCGTGAATCATTTGGTTTGGCCCTGCCAAGGCATTAGGAATGAGTTAATTAAATGTTTGAACAAATATAGCAGGCTAATTTTTAAGTTGATAATTTTGTATGGCCTGGAAATCCTATATAATAAAAGCCTAATATGCTAAGTGTCCGGTCATCAGGTCGTCCATCCAACCAATCAAATTGTAATATGCTAATGATATGCTAAGGCCACTCAATCGCTTGCTATGACACACACTGACCACCAGGGGGCAGACAGTCGACCAGTTGGCCAGTCACTATGATGGGCACTGACCACCAGGGGGCAGACGCTCTGACTGGTAGGTTAGCTTGCTTCTGGGGTCCAGCCAATCAGGACTGAGCAACAGGGGCCGGACATGCCCTGGAGCCCTCCCGTGGTCCCTCCCCAGCTGGCCAACCTCCCGCATCCCTCCCCGCCCCAGTTATGCACCAGTGGGGTTCCTCAGTCTGGCTGGCACCCTATCACAATCTAGGACCCTTTGGGGGATCTCAGAGAGCCAGTTTTGGCCCATCCCGCAGGCCAGGCCAAGGGACCCCACTGGTACATGAATTCATGCACCAGGCCTCTAGTAAGGTTATAAATAGCCAAGTGGCCCTTGGCAGAAAAAAGGTTCCCCACCCCTAATATACACAAATGTTTGTGTATATTTAAAAATATGCAATACATACTAGTACAGCTTATTATTTCTACCCTGTCTCAGCCCATCAGAATTCCTCTGGAATCAGTGAGTTAACTAGTGTTTGGGGCATAAACAGAACTACATCAGACAACAAAGGAAGAACAGGGAGACTTTACATTTTGTGCAGCAGGATGCGTGGAAACAAGGCATTACATCCACATAGGAGCATAAATAACAGACTCTGCCATTGTTTCCGTTTACGCGGGGCTGGTGTTGTGGTCGTGGTATTGATTTATGGAGAGATTTTCTCCATTCTGAGTGTTTATGTCTGTGCATGTGTTCGAGTAAATGTCAAGAACTTGCTGTGCTCCATTTCATAATGCCTACTATTATATTGAATCATGGGGAAATTCTGGTACCACAAATAAACAGAAAATAGAGAACTCTCTCTAAATTAAATATGTGGTCCACACCTTTCTTTTCTTTAATATATTTTTATTGATTTCAGAGAGGAAAAGAGAGAGAGAGATTTCAGAGAGGAAGAGAGAGAGAGAGAGAGAGAGAGAGAGAGAGAGAGAAACATCAATGATGAGAGACAATCATGGATCGGCTGCCTCTGCACACCCCACAGTGGGGATCAGAATCGCAACCCGGGCATGTGCCCTGACCAGAAATCGAACCGTAACCTCCTGGTTCATAAATCAGTGCTCAACCACTGAGCCACACCAGCCTGGCCACACCTTTATTTGTCACGTTTACTTTCTGCGTACTCAATTTGATAATCATATAACACATTCACCAGATTTCCTCTTACTTCCTATGACATCAATAACACCATCCTACCAGGTAATATTGAATATCTGATTTTTTAAAATGTAGCTGTCTTCTTCATTCTCCATCCACCCATACCCATACCCGCACTGTATTTGCCCACACTAACCCTAAAGAAACAGAAAACTAATGTTTCATATTAAAGACTGGGGTTTTTTGTTGTTTTGTTGTTGTTGTTGTTGTTTTTGTTGTTGTTGTTGTTAATCCTCACCCAAGGATATTTTTTCCATTGATTTTTAGAGAGCGTGGAAGGGGAGAGGAGAAACAGAAAGAGAGAAACAATAATGTGAGAGAGAGACATTGACTGGTTTTCTTGCGCCCTGACCGGGGCCAGGGATTGAACCTGCAACGGAGGAATGGTACCCGGGACCCTTCAGTCCATGGGCTGACACTCTATCCACTGAGCCAAACTGCCTGGGGCCAGAGATGAGGGGTTCTGAGTGCTCTTTGGCATCAGTTGTTGGGTATAGGAAACTAGGGCTAATGAACTACCTGCCTGTCACAGGCTAAATCAGGGGTGGGCAACCCCTGGCACGCGTGCCAAACATGGCACGCCAGTAACTTTTGCTGGCACGCGAAACCCTCTCTTATAATCTTCCATTTACAATTTTTTTCTTAATATCGACTTTTTTATTTTTTAAATTCAGTGTAGGTGCATCTTAGATAAATAAATAATTTTACATAACAAGTTATCTTAAAGACCATAGACATGGCTTGACGAGAGAAGGGAAGAGCAATTTCTATGCCTCTGCCTTAACTCTCCCCGCCTTCCTAGATCCGACCAGTGCTTTGGTTTCATCCACATACGCTTGTGAATCTTTGTTCTCAGTGGTGAATTTTGTTAAGTCTCGTAATAGGAGTAGCCTGACGGATGAAAGTAGTAGCTCGTGCATATCTCTGAAGGTCACGAAATAGAAACCTGATGTAAAATCTCTGTCATCAGTGATGCAGCAGCAAAAGTCCCACTGATAATATCAAACGGAGTCATAAAGTTTTCTGTCGGACTGTCAGTGTACATGTATATACATTAAAAAACAAATGTATTTTTCATCATCATATACTGTGTTTTTGTCGCTCGAATGAATTTTATTAGTTCTTCAAGGTTCTTCACATAGGTACACCTTAAGAGATACCAAGTAGGAGTAACATGTTCTCAAAAAATTAGGGTTGGCACGCAGAAGAATTCTGAGTCAGAGGTTTTGCTGGTTTTGGCACGCACTCACAAAAAGGTTGCCCACCGTGGTCTAAATGCTTTACAAAGGACAATCTCCCTCACTCCCCACTAACCCTGTCCTGAGGGTACAGGCTATTGCTGTCATCCTGTGTTTACAGAGGTGGAAACTGAGGCCCCCCACATGTTAAGGGAGCTTAGTTACAGTTACACAGGGGCAGCCTCATGTCCAATGCCAAGGGTCAGCCTCCTACGCCCTTGTGTGTACTCACTCCGCCATGCTTCACATGTGGCCCCTCACTGCATCCATGACCTCAGGGTGCTGGTCTGTCAACGAAACACATTGCCCAGCACTGCGTAGGAGGCTCGAGCCCTCGTGGGAAAAGCCTACCATCTAATTAGGAAAATAATATAATAACCTGAAAGGACTTGAACACCAAGTACCCCATCCATCAGAACACAGCGATCTCGGGTCTGCGGCCTCAGGACTGTGGATTCTGCGGCCCCCAACATCCGTTTGTGGCCCGAATGAGTTTGAGGCCAAGGTTTCGTGGAGATTTTTTTTCGGGCAAATCTTGTCTTGCCATGAATGAACCACCAACCGTTTTGATAGGCAGTCATTTACCCACCCCCCTGCCCCCCACCCTCCAAATCATTTCTTTGCAATCACGGTCACATACCCTGGGCACTGCAAGTTGACCCAGTTAACAAGGAAGAAGGGCGCCGATAAGATATTGTTAATGGATGTCTTTGTGCATAAAAAGAACTCGCATCTCCCCTCCCACGTGCTGTCCTGAATTCCCCTTTCCCTCCTTCTCAAACTTCTACTTCGCCTCCGAATGTCTGTGTGCGCCATATGACAGCGATTTTCCGTGGTAATTGCTTTCTGCTTCGCTAAGAACCTTTACAATAGTGAACTCCCACAATACTTGTGTGTGAATCAGGGCCGTTCCAGGCAAAAGTCAAACCTGGACAGATCCCAACCTGCACTGGTTCTCTCGCCCCTTGCGTGCGAGGTGAATTTCTGACTGGTGCAAAAAAACAAAAAAGAAACAAAACCGACCCAAAATAACCACCTTAAAAATGATTCTTTTTTTGCATCTATAGTTTCATGCCTTTGGATCTCAGAGAGGAAAAACCATTAATTCGTTTCAAAAACAGCCAGCTTCCCCCAAAAGAGTAGGTTTCATTCCTTTGTACACAAGAGTCAGGTGGAATTTAAAAGTTCTGCTGCTCCCAGGCTCACAGGAGTCATGAGCAGGCTGGTCACAGGGGATGTGGAGGGTGGCTCTGTCCCCACCCAGCAGGGCCTGCAGGGCGGAGAAGTGACACACCCCATCTCTCGGGCCCCCGAAGAAATGCTCATGGTAGCAGGAGCTCTTTATTTTGCTCACTTGCAACAGCAACAACAAAATGATGCCACAGACGAAAACTGTCATGTCCCACCCATGCCATCTGTCCTGCGCTGTGCACCCCTCACTCTACAAATTAATCTTTCACACATTTTTTAACAAAAAAAGTGTTAATGTTATAAAAGAAAAAAAAAACCCTAGGAAAACAGAAAGGGCTGTGTAGAAAATAAATTAAATTTAAATTTGATGGCAGTTATGACTCTTTTTATTGACTATACGAGCAAACAGTCACATCAGATTGGTGCCACTGGCATATCATTAAAGCTACAGGGCACTCTTAATGATCTCTGACAATGATCGCGCGCGTGTTTTTTTAAATATAGCACGCACATTTTGTCCAATTTGCGCTCTTTTTCCTGTTGCTTTTGTCCTCTCTCCGAGTGGGTATTATTCATGAACTGAGTCTTTATTATCTATTTGACCATCTGCATCGCGTTGGCCATAGTCCCCTGTATTGTAATTTTGAGTGAAAATAAGGACTGTTGGAGACTGTGACACTAAAAATAATAATAATAACATGCTTTAAAAATGCCAAAGGAAGAAAAAAATTAAAGAAAAATATTTGTGATGGAGGTGAGGTTGAGAGGCATATAGCGTGAAGGTGTGGGGGGGAACCATAAGTCATTCTATGCACTCATTTAGAACAGGAATATTCACTCTGACCAAACATCTTTTTGCCTTGGTAACAGGCAGTTCAAAGAGGGATGCTTCTTCGTGCTAGGATGTTTTTAAAGAGAGAAAGAAAGAAAGAAAGAAAGAAAGGAAGAAAGAAAGAAAGAAAGAAAGAAAGAAAGAAAGATTGATTCTTATTTATTTATTTATTTCTCTCTTGTTTCAGAAGTCCACATGTCTCTTATGGCTGGCAGGCCAAATAGTAACATAACCCCTTTAGCTATCAAGATTTTAGAACCTGAATATTCATGTTTACAAGGCATTGGTGCCTCATTTTTTAGCTTAGTGGAGGGAGGTTTTCTTTTAAATTAAAATATTATGGCATATGATTTCCAATTAAAAATTATAGGTTGGGGGAAAATGAATGAACTGAAAACTTGTATCATTGTTTTATTCCTAAAATTTTTGCCCAATTTCATCTGGCTCTCTTCATTCTTCCCTCTTCTTTTTCCCCCCACCTTTTGATCCTCTCTTTCTTTTTCAGATTCGCTTCATCAGTGTTAACTTACTCTTTTTTTTTTTTTCTTTTTACTTGTCAGATTTTGCCTGCAGCCACTGGAAAGCTATCAAAATCAGCTGATTGACAGTTGAATATGGATTAGCACTGAAACATCTTCATGACAAGAGTAAATACACAAGGTTATGATGGATTAGCACTGAAACATCTTCATGACAAGAGTAAATACACAAGGTTATGATACATTTATGTCAATCACATTTTTGTTTCAAATGCAAATGGATAATATCCTATTTGGAGGGATGTTCACTGATGTATTCTTGCTTGTTGATTCCTATTAAACTTGAGGAATATGCCATCAAATCTATGCCTTCACACACACACACACACACGCACACAGACACTGCTTGGGCTTACTACCAAAGCAAGATGAAAGCTGTCTATTATCCCATTACTTAAGAAATGAATTATTTACTTGCAGTTAGAAGTAGTTTAAAATAACGTATTTTTTTTTGTATTTTCCCCTCTAAATTGGTTTTTGTGTGTGTGTAACAATCTAAATGGTATAAAAAATGTCAAATCAGGAAGTTAGAGCCAATCACCTTAATATCTATATTGATTTATCTAAAAACAATAAAGAATTTCTAAAATCAAGAGGGATAACCCAGTTTTAAAAAACAGCAATTTGCTTATAGTAGGCAAAATTTAGACCATATGTTTTTTTTTTTTTGTTTTTTTTTACCTGTATAACTTGTAAAAAGAGGGTATGCTGGTCATTTAAAAAATGATTGAGATAATTTATTCTTTTCAAGGCTAATTTAATTACAAATATTAAAATATTAAACATTTCTATCTGGTTGAATGGCATACAATTTAATTAACATGATAAAACTTATGTTTACATATTGATATTATATGTTACCTCCAAATAAAAATATAATGTTACTTTATACACCTTTTTTAAGCCATCTAGTTCCATTTTCACTAAGTTGATGTGATAATCCCTAATATTTTTAAACCTTATCCAGATGTACATTTGATAATATGCTACAGACTTCTCTTTAACAAACTATTTTCATGTCTGGTTGTTAAAAAATATATATATTTTCCCAAACCAGCAAAATCCACAGTCTTGATCAGTCACAACTGACAGCCAGTTTTCTCTCTTGCAACATAACAAGTTACAAGAATAAAGCGATTGCAAATCATGAATTTTAAAATCTTCTTTTGGAAATATGATCTCATAGAAATACTTGTAATAATATTGGAAGACACTATACTTGTGTGAATGGTTTGGGCCAATGTCACATGCCTCAACCCTTCTTTTGTGTTGCCCTCTCCCGACCCCCACTAAAGTATTATCTTGTACCAAACATCATCTGAATGCTAAACATGATCTCCCAACCAGGGCTTACAATTGCTGAGTCTTCCCTGAGCCTAACTAGGAACTTTGAGTCAGAATAATGAACAGGGCCTCCCTCTCCGCTCACTCTCTTTCTATAGGAGTTTCAGAGTTGCTTAGCGGAGGATTAGAAAGATGGAGCACTCATGGACTTAGGTAAACTAGGACATTTCTGCAGCTACGTTTAAGTGTCGTGGATTGAGAACCTCCGTGGCTTTGTAAGAAGAAAAGATCTCAATCAAATTCCTGACCAGATTCCTCCTTATGGCTGTGCGAGTTTGATTTTCATTTAAACAACAATAAATATAGGCAGAAGGGTTTGAGATGAATTATGTAAGCCCTTTAGCCATAACCACTACATTCTGCCACCAAATGAGCTGCTGTTCTCACTTTGTTTTATGAGCTCTGCATAGCCTGTGTTATTGTATCTGCCAAATAAAACCCAGCAAACCATGCAAATGAAAATATCATCTTTTATCTCTCATCGTCACCGGATGCACCCATATATATAGTTTTATAAATTCCTCTCCACCAGATTAACTGCTACTGGGACCCTGTCTTAACAGATCCCTGGAAGGAACGAACATCTCTTGCGAGGAGGCACCTTGATTTATGTCCACCAACGGCATATATCTTTAGTTGAAGCTACACTTGAAATGTCAGAAATAATTTCTTTCATTATATTTCTTAGCTTGGCTATGTGGTTCAATTAAATCAGGGGTTTTCCCCTGAAAAAAAAAAAGGCCTGATAGATTGTTGTGTTTTTTTTTCAAAGCACAGCGGATTGATTTGTTTAAAAACAGTGGATGTTTTTCTTTTAGTTTCAGGGTGTCCTAAATATCTGAAGAACAACAACAATGAACTGATGACCAACTAGTCCTTGAATTCCCCAGTCTCAAATCCGGGGCCTCAGATAAGCCACTTAACCATCCCATATCAACATACGTTTCCAAGTAATGAAAATAACAACACCTTGTATGCCTAGAAGAGATGTTTTGAGGACTAACCCATTTCTAAAGACCTTCAAAGATTAAATGCTCTTTACATATGTAGAGAACGGCTATGAATTTACCAGACTTAAGCCTCTACTGCAGTGGTTCTCAACCTTCTGGCCCTTTAAATACAGTTTTTCATGTTGTGACCCAACCATAAAATTATTTTCGTTGCTACTTCATAACTGTAATGTTGCTACTGTTATGAATCGTCATGTAAATACCTGATATGCAGGATGGTTTTAGGCGACCCCTGTGAAAGGGTTGTTCGACCGCCAGAGGGGTCGCGACCCACAGGTTGAGAACAGCTGCTCTACTGCGTCCATCTGATGATTTCTATGGTGGGTTAGAGGACCCCAAGAAAGCACCGAAGCACCGTTCTGGAAGTCTACAGAATAAGCTGTACTTCTTTCTCACTTTTCCTGAGTTTAAAGAGAGCAGTTGAGCATGGGAAGCACTGCTATTCCCTCCAGCCTCTGGAAAAATGCAAATATAGAAGTTTTTTCTTGCCATCCCTTCCTTTCTTCTTCCCTCCCTCCCTGCCTATGAATCTTTCTCAAGTGCTTATTATGTGCCAAATACCAGTATATGGTACAAGCACTAACGTCATCGAAAAAGTTCCCCTCCTGAAAGAGCTTATATTCTATCAACGAAAATAGGAAACAAAATAATAGAGTCAGGCCCTAACAGGTTTGGCTCAGTGGATAGAGCGTTGGCCTGTGGACTGAAAGGTCCTAGGTTCGATTCCGATCAAGGGCACGTACCTTGGTTATGGGCACATCCCCAGTAGGGGGTGTGCAGGAGGCAGCTGATTGATGTTTCTCTCTCATCGATGTTTCTAACTCTCTATCCCTCTCCCTTCCTCTCTTAAAAAATCAATAAAATATATTTTTTTAAAAAATAGAGTCAGTATCTTGAATTGTAAGAGTTTTCCAGGTTCACTTTGCTGAAGTAGTTCAACCCCCTTTCTCTCCAATGCTAATTCATGCAGCTGGTTAAGATGCAGGCCAGATGTTTTGCGTGGAGGCCGAGGTGCCCAGAAATGGGCTCTGTGCCTGTTAGTTGCTTAGTGACTGTTGCATGAATTTTTGAAATGTGGTTAGTTAGGTTGATAAAGAGTTCATATTCCTCAATGGACTGTCAATGCATACCCACCATTTCTCTATAAGGTCAGCTTGAAACTGTATCATGAGTGTGCTCCGAAGCTCTGACTTTATATTAAGAAAACCTAGTTTACATCAAGCCCATCTTATCAGGAAAATCAGCCAAACTAATGGCCTAGGGTGTGTGCACACCTGTGCCCTATTGCGGCAACGTAGTGTGTGGGAAGAGTTAAATACCAAGTGATCCTAATCCTCGTTCCTTTGGGGCTGGCTGTTTCATAAAGCATTATTTAAGGACAATAAACAAGACATGGTTTGGCCAAAGAAAAAAAAGGAGGGGGGGGGGGGGAGTTGGGGAGGGTGGCATAGAATCAGCAGAGCCCGGGAAGGCATGTTGACATCTCTGTTTTATTTCCGGTCTGCTGCCACCACTGCCACCAGCTCCATCTCCATCACCAAGGTCCCTACCACAGAGCACTTCCCTTTGGGGTGCTTCCCTCTCCCCACCTCTCCCATCATTCTCCTGCCTCCTCACCAGCTCCTCACTGTTCTTTAGCCGTTCTTTAGAGCCCTACCTCTTCCCTGTAAAGCCATTGTCCCTTATGCTGCTCTTCTCTGTCCATCATTTGTCTCTGTCAAAAACTCTATTGTGCGTGTGTCTCTGTTATGCAGACTCTTGTTGCTATTCTGTCTCGGCGAGCCTGTGTTCCTGCATCTGTCCCATCTTCCAAGCGCGAAGGCATGGCTTGGCATGGTAGACCAGTTGTCAGTTATGTGCTTTGATTCAACTTTTTTTTTTAAATTTTTTATTTTGCTCCCTGAACAGCCTCAGTTTTGTCAAACAACGTCACAGCAATGGGTTCGCGGTTAAACCTGTGCCAATACTTGGAGGGACAAAGCCAGCCTCAGGGCACCTAGAAGGAATTGGAAATCTGTTCCGGGTTCATATTCAAGAACCACTCTTCCTATTATCTCCCCTAAAGTCATTACTGCAGCTTCGGTTCAAAATGCTTATTTTTACTGCGTTATTTAGATGCGCATTTGCATTGTAAAACGGGTACTTTAAAAATAATCATTTTAGTCTTAAGCATAAAGGCTGGTTCTTTGTAAGGGAAGTAACTCCCTGAGTTGCCTGTTATCACTCGGAGTGAAGTAAATTTCTGGAGTGAGATTTAACCTTCTGTCTGCTCTTACTACCAAGAATAGTTTGAATCTGGTATGTATCAAGACTTTTGCATTAAATTTATAGAATTTCTTTGTAAGACGAGATTTTCATGAAGACAAATTTTATGTTATTTCAATAATTAGGGTTGGTATGCTTTATTGGCCACTGAAAGAAAAATGAAATGCGATCTTTGCCCAGTGGGCTCACAATGCCATTCATATATAGTGAAGTCCTCACTATAAGGGGAATGATATTATTGGTGTGTCATTGGCACCTAGCACATGGTGGAAATTTAATAGCAAGAACTGTGAGAATGCATTCCTTATTTCTTTAAAGTTCTCAGTGAATAATGTTTGGATTATTTTCCTTCCTGTTGGTTTAAAGTCCAAAAAGGTGCTGAATTCAAGGGTGGACCAAGCAGAAAAGGAAAGAAAAACTGCTCCCTGTAGGGGAACACAGATAGATATTTCGTTTGGTCAGAGGCACAGCATGTGACACACAGTAGGTGCACAGCTTCTACACCTACTGTAATATCTCTTGTTCTTTTCACCTTTTCTAAGTTTATTTGCACCTGAATTTAAACAAATGACTATAACTAAGAATAGTAGCTTTTAAATACTTAGAAGTTTTATTCTTTCATGCTCAACAAAACAATCTGTTTACTATATCTTTACAGAATTTTATAAAAAACAGCACAGATATTTACGTAATTTTAAAATTGAGGTATTAATAACAGGTTTCACGTTAAATCTTTCTTTAATAGAACCCATTCACCTGGAAAAGTCATGTTTCATCAGATTATGTGAAAGAATGAAATCTAAAAATCCCAAAGATGAAACCAATGCATCTTTTCATTATCCAAATTCATGCAACCTCCCGAACAACAGAGTAATTGCCACATCTGAATTTCGGAGGCACAGTGTGGTTTTTAAGGCTGGCAGACTCGTCTATACAAATGTATTTTGTTTAGGATAGTATCAGAATAATTTTTAACTGATTGAACTCATACAAATGTTTGGCAGGAAGGCATTCTGCATGGCAAGAAAGACAGCCAACCTGGGGCTTGGAAGTTGCCTGGGATCCTGCACGAATAAAGAATGAGTGAATTACAGCGCAAAGTTAACTGTAAAAAGCATCATTGTCGTTTTTTTCTTCCATGTGCCATAAGGCATAATGCATTTTAGTGGGGGGGGGGGGGGGGCGAAGAACAGACCAGAGAGATTGAGAAAGAGGAAAAAGGTGGGGTTGGATGGCTCTTTGCTTTCTTTCTAAATTAATTCTCCAAAGTGGCCAGTCTTATTGTCAACCAAGCCTTGAACCACCAGCCTCATCCAGCCATTATGCTCTGGATTTATGATGGTCACATAAAAGCACTGATTTACAGTAAGCAACTGAAAACTGGCTACACAGGAAAAGCAGTTCTGGGAAGACTGTCTTCTGTTTCTCTCCGCCCTTAACCCTCAAACAGGTTTGGATGCTGGTGTAGGCTCAGTCTGCGTTCAGTGTAGAGGGTAAAACCCCAGTGCCCGGGGTCCATCTGCTAAGGACCTTCCCTCAAAGTTTGTGACAACATTATTTCTGTCTTACCGGCTGAGGATCAGAATAAATGATCTCCTATTTATGGCTTATCATAGTTCAGGAATGTAATAAGATTCAAGCATTACAGAATGTATCATCCAGGGAGGGATTCGGTTTATCAAATGCTTTGTGGAATTTACATATAAATATATATATTTAAAAGGCATATGCTCTCTGTTCATTTCATTATTGTGGTGTTTTCCAGTTTGTCCATTTACTTTTTTTTACTATTGTCTCAGCTGTATTTTGGTGTCCTTCCTCCCTTTAGGCCATTTCAACCTGTTCATTTCTAAAAGCCCCAAGAGAATGAGAGAGAGAGAAGAGGGAGAAAGAGTAAGTAAGTGAATGGAGTTTCTGTGTGCTATGACACTAAAAATGTTAGTGTTTTTTTCTCTTTAGGTTCGAACTAGGCTCACCTCTACTCACTTTATCACATTTTATAATTATTATCTTTAAAATATTACACTTTGGAATATCTGATTTTTGATTATTAACACCTGCCTCCCTAATTTTTAAAGAAAAATTCCAATTATACATGAAGTTTACATAAAGTCAATATTCAACAAGTAATTCCATAGATAATTTTTCAACTTGACCTATTGCACCAAGTGTAATAAAAAACACTGAATTATTTCAGAGGTTTGATCTGTGGTTCATGTTAATTTTATGGAGTTGCTCATCAAATTAAATTTTATTTGGACCATCAACATTTTATAGTGTTAAATTGTTACTGGTCGAATGTATGTGTTATCAAGACATAAAATTGTTCTCCGACAAGAAACCTAACCATGTTTGAATGACTTGTATCATTTATAATATCAGGACTCCCAGAAAAGTGTGGACTAATTGCAACTATACAGGACTAGGATTCCAGAGGGAAGCAATGGTATATTTTTCGGGTAGTTTTGAGACTGTACTTCTGGTGCTTTCTTTACCTTTCACTGTGGGAGAGAAAAAGAAAGATGATTATTGGCTCTCCAACTCTGTCAAGTAGCTTTGGACCTTGGTAATTTGCTTACCCCGTTGTGCAGAAGTAAAAAGACCCTGCTTTGAGGCACTTACTTGATGGGGGTACTTAGAGTCTGACTTAATAATTCCCTGGCTCCAATGGGTGCCCCCAAACTAATATCATTCTGTATGATGACACCTCTGCTATCGGTCTTCATTCACTTACAATTTGCAGGCTGATGACTTTCCAAAGATGATCAAAAGCATCATTTTTAAAATAAAGTCAGAGAATTAAAAAATAGTTCTTAAATGTAAAAAAAAAAAAAAAAAAAGGCAGAAAAAATACAACTGCCCCTGGGGCGGGGACCAGGGTATAGAATCTATACTATAGATGGTTGTAGCAAATAAACAGTAAATTTACCTCCAACATTCATCATTATATTGTTATTTAGGCCATTTCAACCTGTTCATTTCTAACAGCCCAAAAAGAATGAGAGAGAGAGAGAGAGAGAGAGAGAGAGAGAGAGAGAATATTGTTTCAGATTTTTATATATTCATACCAGTTTTTTCCCAACTAAACCTGAACCTCAGGAAGGAGAGAACCTATCTCACACTTTTTTTGCTTCCTTCCGTATCCCACCAGAGTACCTCCTTGAACACAACAAGTACTCCAGAAACGTTTTTATGGATTCTGACCATGTACGAATATTCCATGCATTTCATAAATTTATAAAATCTTTTACCTAATGGAAGGATGGCCTACCGGCTTCTTTAAATATCCACTTAATCTATATTTCCTGGCTCCCCTACTCAGCTCTCAAAATAGATTCTCGTAGTGACTATTAGACCTTAAAAAAACAACGCTCACAACTCTGGATGTATCGGTGTCTCCCATCAGACCTTGGGGCTGGTACTCCACTGGTAGGATTGCTCCGTAAAACCTTTGGCTAGGGCTGTGATTTTGCAGTAGACACCCTAGCACTGAGTTTCTAAGCTTTCTGAGGACAAGCTAACTGTCCTGTCCTCATGATTTCATTACCCTGACACTACCAGGCCACTCTCGTCATCCAGAGATGTTACTTTGAACTTCTAGTAGGTGAGAAACAGCTTCGAGAATGCACTCCCTCCTCTCCCCCCAAACTTCTTAGTAAAACATCTACTCATTTTCACATTGTTTTTTACCGCGTCTTTCACCCATCAAGAACATGTCTCCGTTTCCCTAACTTGAAACCGGTCAGACTGAAATTGGGCCTCCTACCAACAGACTGAAAAGGCCCTAGAATTCGCCAGAAGCACAGAAACAACACTCTACAGGGTAGGGCCAGAGTAGGTTTAGGGTTGTCCGTATGGAAAACGAGACAATCATTAATAAGACAAGAATAAACTCTTCCTATTCACCACTGTAAGGCTACTTTTGCCCGCCCTGTATCTCACTGAATAACAGCCTCTCTCTCCCTCTAGGGACGAGTTTGACCTCTGGGCTCCATCAGGAGGGCGCGTGGGAAGGGAGAGGTGAGGGTCGAGAAGGTCCCCTCCTGCTCCTAACAGGACATCCCCGCACTCTCTCGGGTCTGGGACGCCCTGTGCTCCCGGTGAGACCTCAGCAGTCATCCCACACGGCTGCGTTGCACACGCACTGCTTTGCGCCGGGAGCTCACGCCTCTGGCCTGGAGCAAAGCGAAAGCGCATTTCTGCCCAAGTGGGAAGGTCCCCTGGCCAGTTGGTTAGCAACAGGCTGGCCCGGGGCCGCCTCGGGCAGCACAGAGCAAACACATTGCCTTTGGCCATGACTCGTCTACCCACTTTCTTCCCTCTGCAGTTTGCAATTTTCTTGCAATCCTCGAACCACTGCTTTCCCGGGTGAACTCGACTTTTCACTTTGCAATCCGTGCCTCCCTCGCAAGGTTTCCAACGTCTCGAGGGTCTGCGTGTCGAGCCTCCTCCGTGGCCACCATGTACACGAAGTTTCATGGCAAAGAACAGAAACGGAGTAAAAGTTTATGGAAGGGAGGGAGGAGAAGCCGGGCAACCGTCGTCTTACACCCCCCTTCCCTCCGCAGTTTAGAGTTGTGGCTTGATACGTACCAATTAAGGAATCAGGCTAGGGCTTCTGCAAGCATCAATTTGACTGTAATTCCCTAACATTTGGTCACTTGGGAATGTCTTTCCTTGTAACCGTGCAAGTGCACGCATGTGACGCGAGGGCTCCCGGGGAAATACGGGCGCTCGGCTCCGCCGCAGCGAGACCACGTTCAGGGGAACGCCGGCCCGAAACGGCCGCCCCGAACCGCTCGCCCCGCAGCGCCCCATGTGCACCGGGACGCGGGGCGCCGCAGGGTCGGACAAGAACGTCCCTGAGCCCTGCTCCCCGCTCCGGCAGCCGAGGACCGGGACCCGGGCGGCGTCACCCCCAGCAGGGAGCCACCTAATGCCGGACTCGAGTCCTCGGTGCCCCCGAGCGGCCGGCCGCCCGGGCGGGGATACCTGCACGACTCGGAGCGGCCAAGCGCCACCACGTTTCAAAGTGTATTTATGGTTGTCACGGTGCCCACCGGCGCGCTGGCTCCGCAACCCCGGCGCGCGCGAGGCCTCGGAGCCTGGAAACAGGCCCCTCCCCGCGCAGCTGTCGCCGCCGCCCGCGGGCTCCTTTCACTTTCTCACGGCCAAGTCACCCCAGAGGGGGCGCCGCTGCCACTCGCCCGCCGTTGCGCCCCGGGGACTCCGCCCCCGCGCCGGGGCCGTGGCTCGGGTCCCCGCCCCCGGCCCGCTCGGGCTCCCCGCCCCACCCCC